>NC_058405.1:54676966-54906557 GCF_002201575.2 Neomonachus schauinslandi | reverse complement strand
CTTTCTTTCTTTCTTTCTTTCTTTCTTTCTTTCTTTCTTTCTTTCTTTCTTTCTTTCTTTCTTTCTTCTTTCTCTCTTTCTTTCTCTCTTTCTAGATTTATTTATTTATTTGAGACAGAAAGAGAGAGAGAGAATGAGCAGGACAGATAGAGGGCGAGAGAATCCCAAGCCGACTCCACGCTGAGCACAGAGCCCAACACTGGGCTTGATTTCACAACCCTGAGATCACAACCAGAGCTGAAACCAAGAGTCACATGCTTAACCGACTCCTCCACTCAGGCACCTCTAAAACTGCATTTCTAACAAGCTTCCAGGATCCATGCAATGCTTCTGGCTTCTGGCCCACACTAGAGAAGACTGAGTCTAAGGCCTGTTGGCTGTCTTCTAGGATGCACCTTAGAGGAGGCAAACTTTGCGTCTTTTGTGCTAATTTAGGGAAATTTGCCTTAATCCTGTGTTTGCTTGGGACTATGGAATTTTGGCTTCTACAAAATGGAGCAAAGACTTATTAAATAGATTAAACAGATTACAAGAATCTTATGTCAGTCTGGGAGAAAGCAAAGTTTTGTCAGACCCAAAGGATCTTTACATTATAGGAATTTTTCATACCACTAGTTGGTATGAAGTTTCTATAAGATTAATAGCCAAAGAATCAATAAATCAAACTCTAAAAATCCTGAATTACTTATAATTCTTAGTGGTAAATCAATAAATCGAATAATTTAGAAGTGAATTGAGTGATTTTACTTTCCTTTTGGGTTGGATTTCATTGACTGCCGGATCGCTTTAATGTGCCATTATATAAGCCTGTTCCCAGATTGATATCTATGGTTAGGAAGTATTTTGATTTTTAATTAAATGCTGTATATTATTGGAAGAAACTCAGGACAAAACTATCTCCCTTCTGTGAAACCTATGAAAATCATCCTGTATCAGTTATAAATGCAGATGGCTGTGAGTGATGGAGAATCCAGTTCACTGTGGTTTTAGCAGATGGTGGGTTACTTTCCTCACACAGCAAGACTCCTGGAAGTAGGTGGCCTAGTAGGTTCAGTAATTTAGTGATGTCAGGGTCACTATCTTGGCAATTCTGGTCTTTTCTTCATCATCACAAGATGGCTGCCTCCATTTTAGGTGTCAGATCTGCATTTAAGGGAAGAAGAAGGGTGATAAGGATGGCATCCTCCTTATCCACCGATTCAACCAAGATAGTCAAACATTTTTCAGATGCCCCCAATGGACTCCTGCTGACACCTCATTGGCCAAAATCATATCATGTGACCGCTCCCTGCCCCAACTCCCAGTAATGGAAGCAAAGGAGTTTGGGAATAGATGATGAATCACCCAACCAATTATTATTTTTTTAAATCTCCAAACTTTCCTTTAACTGAAAAGCAGAATGTTGTTCATCTTTTTTTTTTTTTTTTAAATGCTACCTCTCTGTTGGCAGCAATTGCGGTGGTTTAAAAAACATGAGAGATACATGAAATTTCTGAAAGGAACCTCAGGGTCCAAGGATTTCTGTTTAATATGAAAAGTAGAACGTAAAAGAACCCCACTACCTGAGTGAGGCTCATTCTAAGAACATGTGAACCGGTCCTAAGGTAAAAAGATCATAGGGTCGTCAACAAAGTCATGGAGGCATTCTTGTGGTTCCATCCCCCCTCCCCCCACCGCCCACCCCGCCCGGGCCCAAGAGGACTGCAGAATTTAGCAGGAAAGATTCTCTTGCCCTCACTTAGAGCACGTTTGATCTTTTAAAAGGAGAGCTTCCAGAAACATGATAATGCGACAGAGCTCCTGGCTCCTGGCTCCTTTGTCCTCCCCCCGACTTAGCACAGCAGGCTACTGTTCCCAATGGGTCGGCATCCCACTGGAGACCTCAGTGTAGCAGCGTTCCCCCTTCCTGCAGGCCCCGGGGAGACCATCTTCATTAAACAGCAGAGGAAGAACACTGCAAAGACTCCAGCACTTGTTCAGTCTTCGAGTTCTCCACCTCTTCTTTATTTTGACACTTTGATATGATCCAGTAGTTATTAGCATTAAGCTTCGCATATTTGATAGACTTGTTCTGAATTGGTCATGGATTCTTGACTTCGTCTTTAATTTCAAATTCTGCTTATAAGCATTAAGGTTTTTAGTGATTATTTCTAAGGAAGAGTTCACTTGGTCCTGCGCATTTATCTTTGTGGAAAGTCTTTTGTTTTCCAGTTTTGCTAGGCGTCCTGCATTTCTTACCTTTTTGCAGAACTAAAATGGATGCTTTTTTGATGTTAGGCTTACCTGTAAATGGATTTCTTCATTTATTTGTATTTCAGGTGCTGCCATACAGGATACTGGTATTCTAAATCATAATTCCCGGCCTGGCCTCCACCACCCCCAGAGGTCAGCCTCAAACAGGATAAGACATAAATATGTCTTAACCATATTTTGAGTCTTCCCTCCTCAGTGTCTAAGATCTATGTTACTGAAGCACCAGACTATAATCACACAAAATTGTAATTTCAATAGAAGGAGAAAGTCTATTTATACATACTTAAATATACAATAACATCTTTTTGAGACCTATTTTAATGAGTTATTCTTCCAGAAGTTTCTGTGTTTTAAAGAAGATAAGGGAAAGAATTTAGAAATAGGACTTGGAATGCAAAGAGTCCAGTTCTTGGGGCCCCTGGATAAAAGAGTTTTAAGCAAGGAGTCTTATCTGGGCTCCCTAAACCAGAAGGTGTAGATAGGGTGGAGTCTGCATACATTATCGGTCTTTATAAGGCTTGGTCCCAACCCCAAGTATGATCAAAGAGATGTTGCCGTGAGGGAACTTACTCCAGAATAGCTTGGAATACCTCAAGTGTCTGGGGAAGGAGTGGTAGCTGAATTGCAAGGGAATTGCGCAGAACAAGTAAGTGAGACACTAAAGAGAAACTGAATCTGCCCCCCAGTTTTCCTTGAAGGCAGCCCCAATAGTGTCTTTTACTAAATATTTTCAGAGGGTAAAGACTATAATTTCTGTGGAAAGAAAGAAAAACTATGAATTAAAAATCAGATTTCAACCCAACTTTCTGACATAATAAATTAAGACCAGACTAGAGGGAACTCAACCCTTCTGCTTTACTTGGACAATATGAAATGTTCCCATTTGATAAATGCTTATGGTGGTGATCCTGGTGAAAATATGAGTGCTCCTTTCTGAACAAAAAACATTTCATTAGCAAATCATTTGCAAAGAATATGAACCAGATATTAAAAGGTTGAAAAAACTTAGAAAAGGTAGTGTCTACAAAGCTGTAGTCATTAAGACAGTATGGTACTGGCACAAAAACAGACACATAGATCAACAGAACAGAATAGAAAATCCAGAAATAGACCCACAACTATATGGTCAACTATTCTTCAACAAAGCAGGAAAGAATGTCCAATGGAAAAAAGACAGTCTCTTCAACAAATGGTGTTGGGAAAACTGGACAGCCACAGGCAGAAGAATGAAACTGGACCACCTTCTTATACCACACACAAAAATAAATTCAAAATGGATGAAAGACCTAAATGTGACACAGGAAACCATCAGAATCTTAGGAGAAAGCACAGGAAGCAACCTCTTTGAACTTGGCTGCAGGAATTTCTTTAGATACGTCTTTGGAGGCAAGGAAACAAAGGCAAAAACGAACTATTGGGATTTCATCAAGATAAAAAGCTTCTGCACAGCAACTGAAACAATCAACAAAACTAAAATGCAGTCTCTGGAATGGGAGAAGATACTTGCAAATGACATATCTGGTAAAGGGCTAGTCTCCAAAATCCATAAAGAACTTATCAAACTTAACACCTCAAAACCAAATAATCCAGTTAAGAAGTGGTCAGAAGACATGAGTAGACACTTTTCCAAAGAAGACATACAGATGGCTAAAAGACACATGAAAAAGTGCTCAACGTCACTCATGATCAGGGGAATACAAATCAAAACCACAATGAGCTATCACCTCACACCTGTCAGAATGGCTAAAATTAACAACATAAGAAACAACAGATGTTGGTGACGATGAGGAGAAAGGGGAACCCTCTTACACTGTTGGTGGGAATGAAAACTGGTGCAGCCACTCTGGAGAACAGTATGGAGGCTCCTCAAAAAGTTAAAAATGGAACTACCCTATGATATAACAATTGCACTACTAGGTATTTACCCAAATAATACAAAAACACAGATTTGAAAGAGTACATGCATCCCGATGTTTACAGCAGCATTATCAACAACAGCCAAACTATGGAAAGAGTCCAAATGTCCATCCACTGATGAATGCATAGAGAAAATGTGTCAGGGAGCCTGAGTGGCTCAGTCAGTTAAGCACCGACTCTTGATTTTGGCTCAGGTCATGATCTCATAGTGGTGGGATTGAGCTCCACATCGGGCTCCCACTCAGCATGGAGCCTGTTGAAGATTCTCTCCTTCTCCTTCTACCCCTTCCCCCATTTGCACATGCTCTCTCTCCCTCTATCACTCTCTTAAATAAATAAATAAATAAATAAATAAATAAATAAATAATAAATAAATAAAATCTTTTTTAAAAAGATGTGGCATATATATATATATACACACACACAATGGAATATTACTCAGGCATCATAAAGAATGAAATCTTGCCATTTGCAACAACATGGATGGAGCTGGAGTGTATTATGCCAAGTGAAAGAAGTCAGTCAGAGAAAGACAAATACCATATGATTTCACTCATATGTGGAATTTAAGACAGAAAACAGATGAACATATGGGAAGGGAAAAACAAAAGAAAGAGGGAAGCAAACCATAAGAAACTCTTAATGAAAGAGAACAAACTGAGGGTTGCTGGAGGGGAGGAGGGTGGGGGATGGCTAGATGGTGATGGGCATTAAGGAGGGCACTTGTTGGGATAAGCACTGGGTGTTATATGTAAGTGATGAATGACTAAATTCTACTCCTGAAACTAATATTACACTACATGTTAACTGACAGGAATTTAAGTAAAAATTTGAAAAAAAAAAGAACGTGTAGTGTCAAGATATTTAAAAATGACAAAAAAAAATATGGATGACTGCTTAAATACATACAGTAGCAAAAATATACACTTGCTCTTTGGAGCATCAGAGAGGTGTCAGCTTACAGAAGAAGGAAATGATGGGTCTCTAAACACACTATTTTGATGAGCCACAGCTGGTGACTATGTTCTGTGTGTGGCATTTCAGAGTGTTTTTTCTGCGTGCATGTGGTAAAGTACCAAGAGTTGTATGTAGCCAACTCCTAGGGCTTGGAATTGACCTTCCTCCCAGTGGCTGCTCTTCCCCAATGCTGGATCTCTGGTCACACAACTGGTTTTCCCATTTCCTGATGCTTTGATTTGCATTTTTATCATTTTTCTTTAAATCTTCTACAACCTCATCACCTATCCTCCAGAAATGATATACTCCTCCTTCAATTGGAAATGGAAGCTGTTTGGTCTACACCTCTTCAGCTTCCGTCCCCTCTGTCATCGAAATTACTGATGTCTTTACCCATCCTTCCCTTCTTCCTGTCTCAGAGGAAGCATCATCCTTAATTCTTTCCAGAGCTAATCCATCTCCCTGTGGTCTTGAGTCTTGATTTATCACTCATCTCCAATCACTCCCTCTCTCTCTTCACTGGCGTTTCTCTAATCCATATGCATGCTGAATTTCCACCATCCCTAAATGAAACACACCACCTTTCAATGGCCATTCCCAGCTTGCTTCCCACCTGTCATTGCTGTTGACCAGATCTGGGGCCCCATGTCCCTGGGAAACGATCGCTGCCCTAGCCTCACCTCCTTCCTTTCTGTTGTTGAAGTCCTGGAGGCTCCTTGGTTCTGCAGGTCCCCCTTCCTCATGCCACAATCTCCCTCACAACACCAACTCTTCCCCGCCCTGGGGCTGGGGTTCCCATGGCCTCATTTGTTTCAGGCTTGACTTTCTCCCCTAGACCTGGAGACTACTCCTCATTTTTGTACCTCACAAAGCTGTTCTGAAGATCCAATGAGATTACGGATGTGAAACCACCTTAAAAACAAAAACAAACAAACAAAACAACAACAACAACAGAACACTTAAGAGATGGTAGCTTTTATCAGGGCTAACTTCCCCCTGACTGTAGAAAACTGACTCCAACACCCTTCCCCTGAGTTCCCCCAGCCTGTTCTCCATCCCCGAGGTCCACCAGTCAACTCCCTGAGCTGAGGCTGTGCATGAAGGCCTCTCCCCACAGACGACATGCTGGTCTGTGCAACTGTGGTTAAGGGCCCAGCTGCACCTTCACCCAGCACCCTCCATTCCCACACAACTTGAATTCCCCAGTAGGGTGTATCGCCATAGTTTCTGCTTTGTCGGGGTGAGTGGACCACCCCACCGTCCACTTCATGACACATAACATCTCAAAACTTGGTTATAGGTTGTGATTTATCAACCCATTCCTTAGGACCTAAACTCTTCAAAGGTCAAAGTCCACTCTCCTAGAAGCTGAGCCTGTTTCCTGTTCTCTCTGAAGCACGTCCTTCTGTGGACTGGCTCTTGAAACCTCTCTTCTTGTAACTGATTTCCCTCAAAGTCCTATTTCTCTCTGCCTCTTTCTACACCCCCGCTCTGACAGCCCTTCTGATGTTGTACACCTTTCTTACCTGAGCAGGCTCATAAGTTATTCACCAATAATACCCAGATCACCATGACATGAGTCTAGCCCTCCCTAACTCCAGACCCAGAAGGCCTTCCAACAGTCTCTGGTCCCCTTCCTTCCTCCTGTGTCCCCTGACTCTGTGAATGGAGACCCACCCACCTCCACTCAAGGCAGAAAATTCAGTTACCACTGACCCCACCATCACCAATTGCCCCAACTACAAATTTTATCCATCTCCACATTTTATCCATTTTACTTCTTTCCCATCTTTTCACTATGTTTAGTTCAAATCCTCACGATGTTTTATCTGATTTCAATAACCTCCAGACTGGCCTTCCTCCTCACCACCCGCACTCTGGGGCCAGCTATCTTTAGAGATTTCACATTGCCACCCTGCTTAACAGCCTTTGACAAGTCTCCTTTGCCAAAATCATTAGTAAAGCATTCCATATCCTTCACAATCAGGCTCCGGTTTGTTCTTTCATGCTCACCCCTTGCCAAAAGCCCCCTGGACCCAGGCTGAGTGGGACGTGGCCTCTGTTTTGTTTGTTATTTCATTTTGTCAACTGATCAACTAATTTTCACTCACAGGTTTTCTCCTCTGCCAAACAGCTCAGCTCTGCCTGAATTGTTTAGCATATGTAGATGATTCAATCCCAGAAAATATCCTTGCGTGGATATTTTTAGTCATCAGATGACATAAACACTCTACACATTAATCATGGAGTTTATAAAATTCCAAAGGAAACCTATAACTACATGATGGCATCTCAGAAATGTTTGAAAGAATCATGGCATAATATTAGCAGAACGATTCTCAAAACTTTGTCCCATTAATATCGAACGCTTATTTACCCAAGCTATGGGAAGGAAATAGCACAAATAAATCACAGCATTAAGTATAGAAATAGACGTATTTTGTTGTATAATATATTATTTTTTTCCATCCTGCAGAGTGACTTTTCTAAGGAGGCTTTTGTTAGATTGAGAAAAATTAATTTCTAATCCCAGACAGCAAGCAGCTAATGCTAAACAGGGAAGTGACTCAAAAGCATGGGAATTTCAGGCATCAGGCTGACTGGGAGACTGTGTCTGTTTATAATATGAATTTTAATCTGAATTTACAACTCTAATTTGGACTTAAAATGTGTTTTTCCGGCCCCCCTTGGCTATTGATTTGCTTTCATTTTATGCAGTCTTGTCTTCTGTCTTAGCTAAAGACTGTCATTAACGAACGCTACACCAGAAACCTGTTTCCTGATATATGCTCTATACAGCGAGGAATGTAGACATTTGGTGATTTTTGGTTTCTTTGTCATTGTGTATGGGTCAGACGTAAAGCACATTTACACAGCAGAGTCTACAAAATATAGTCATTGTTGAAATGAGAGGTCATTCTATTTTTACTCACTTTCACTTTAATTGCAAATTGTTAGAGCAGGAATTTCCACAAAAGGGTTATGCAAGCATGCCCAAATTGCTTGAAATATTTTCCACTTCTCTGACTTCCCATGGGAAAAGCCACTAGGTTGCATTTGTGGCATCTCAGTTGGTTCAAGCAGCCTAATTGGGATTTAGAGCTTTAAACTGTGCGGGTTTACGGAGGGACATCCAGGATCGGAACTCCTGTCTCCATTTCCTCCCTTGAATCTGGAAAAGTGTGAATTACCCATGAAACGTACAAACTTGAATGATGGCAGCTGACATCCAGCTTCTGTTTTTTCACTGTCCCGTTTTTACGTTGATTCTTTAAATGATTTTTTTTTAAAAAAAAGATTTGAACTGTTTGCCAGGAATTTCATCAGGAAGCAAAGTGCACTATTGTGTTCTTTAAAAAAAAGGGGTTCGCATCTCATATGGGAGAAATACACTCTTGGGCACGGGTAACTTTCCTGTCTCTCGGGCAGAAGCACCTAATCACTGGCCTATCTGTCAGAGCCACCTAATTGCAAACATGGGCCCTTTTGCAATGTAGTGTACTAATGCAGAACAATTAATTAAAGATCAGAGGGAGAGTTGTTTAAAGGTACATACTCCCTTTAAGAAGTATACCTCTAACTGGGATCTTGCATTGATTCTCTCTTGTGCTTTCTTACAGACCCTCATCCATATACCCATGCAAATTTCAATTGTCCTACTTTTCAATTTCTGCTGTGCACCGTTCGATGTAATTTAAACGAGTCAGGGAAAAAGCCGAAGTCAGCAGTGCTTTCTTTGTTTGCCTCTCAAGCTTTACTGTGCATGTAAATCCCTGGGGGTCTTGTTAGAGAGCAGATTCTGATCCAGTGGGTCTGAGGGGGTCCCGGGAAGCAGCATTTCAAGTGGGCTCCCAGATGTTCTGCTGCGGCTGCTCCCAGACCACAATTTCAGTAGGAATGATTTAGATTATTAGATACTCTCACCAATGGGAATTGAGACTTCATCTTTTCAGGATTCCTGTGCAAACCCGTCTCTGTCTTACTTGCTCAATACAACGGGCACATCCCAGGTTATCTTGCCTGCCTCACATCTTCTCAAACCCACTTTCACTTTCCTCCTTGGCTTTTTTGGTATTTCCTCTGGAATCCTTAAGGAAGCACATCAGTGTCTAGGACTCTGAGAGCTCACACAAGGAATATGTTCAAGACATGTTCCCTCCTGGCAGTTTTAGAAACAAAATGACACATGTCTTTTCCTTTCGATTATAACTGAAACGTGGCCAGGGAGTGCACTGTTTGGAAAAATGCATTGGGCATGAGAAATGTGTCCCAAACTCCCTAGGGGGTCTTAAGCTCATGTGCCTCAGTTTCCTTCTTAGTAAAAAACAGACAAGGCTGAATTTGAGGATCTCTAAAGCCCCCCTCCTGCTCTAACCCTTGATGATTCTGACAGTTGGTTGTTTAATCATTTGGAGGAATTCTTACTGGCTTAAACCAATGGATGCTCTTTTAGGAAGGTTGTCCTATTAGTACTGAACCCTGTTGAACTCATCAGAGTCCACTCCCACCTCTGCACTCCCAGGAGGATATTACTCGACCCACAAGAATAGTATGACAGCACTGCATCCTTGTTTATTTTTTTAATTCTAAAAATTTTTTAAAGATTTATTTATGTTAGAGAGAGAGAGAAAGGGTGGGGAGAAGCAGAGGGAGATAGAAACCCAAGCAGACTCTGCAGTGAGTGCAGAGCCCCACAAGGGGCTCAATCTCATGACCCTGAGATCAGGGCCTAAGCTGAAACCAAGAGTCTGATGCTTAACCGACTGTGCCACCCAGGCACCCCTATTTTTTTTAAGTAGGCTCCACACCTAGTGTGGAGCCCAAGGTGGGGCTTGACCTCACGACCCAGAGATCTAGACCTGAGCTGAGATCAAGAGTCAGACACTTAACCGACTGAGCCACCCAGGTGCCCACATCCTTGTTAGCTCATACCCACCCGTCTTTATGGCTGGACTCTGAGTGTCTGGTCTAAGCTCTTTGTGGGGAAGGGAGGCAGTCACGAGGACTGTGCCTGGTTGCCAAGACCACGAGACGTGGTGGGACCAGGTAAGTATTTACCCCAAGCACATGAAGTCAGCCTAACCCAAAACAGGAAGTTTCTGAATCTAAGAAGTGAAGCCAGAGACAAGACTGGAGTGAGGTGGAACCATAGTCAAGAAAATAAGATGTGATCAGAAACTGGGAGGATTGGGAACAGCCCAGGAAGCAGAATTTGAAAGGATGCAGAGTGAGTGGTTTTGGAGGGAGATTGTGAGAACTCTTGCAAGGGGTAGGACCAATGTTTGAGTTGCTCAATTAAAGGAGCTCCTCAGGGCTGGTCGGAGAACTTTGTGAGGGCAGAAACTCTACTCATGTTTTGCCGAGTACCTCTAACAATTACATGAATAGTAAAAGAGATGAGCCAAAGTGAGAAGCTGCAAATGAATGAATGAATGAGATCAGTCAATTTGCAGATCACATAATTTATCCACACTCCTCATATCCATTCTCTCCTTTTTCTTGGCAGCCATACAAGTTCATATTCTCATTATTTCTCAAGCAAACCAAAGGGACTCCCCAGTTCTCCATTCCCTTCCAACTTCATTTCAAACTACGCACAGCAGCAGGATTAGTTCTTGTTTGTGCCTTAGTTATTTGAATATTCTATTCCATGAGAGAAAGTCAGTCTCCTGAGGTCAGAGGAGGTGTTCTACCAAGTTTTATATGTTCACTATGGTTAGCACTCAATAACTCTTTGTTGACGTGAATCACCTATGTTCATTATAAGTCATTATAAGATCCATATCCTGAACATTTAAGGCAATATCTTTCTTACTATGTTATTTTTCAGTACTCAGATACCTGAGAGTTATACTTGATTAAAATATTCTTATAAAATCAACTCATTTAAACTTTCCCATTAATTATTACTTTAGGGTTGAATTAGTACTTTTTTTAAGTTAGGAAAACCTTTTGTGAAATAGTGATTCTTCATTTTTTGTTAGAGTAGCAGATCTGTGAGAGCTATGGGCACCTCTTCCCCACAAATGCCCCTATGTACCATCTTACGTATCCCCTAAAGCCCTTGCAGGCCCCTAAAGTTGATGGAATTCAAGCCTAGAACTTCTGCTGGAGAAGAATAAAGGTTTTCTGCAGCCAAAAGACTCTCGCTTGTTTCCTCCTTCACTCTCTCCCCCGGCCTTGCCACCTGGCATTCAGGAATGCAGAGAATCCGTCCATCAATACCCATTTTGAAACTGAAAACAGAAAGTAGGCAGGAGGCAGGGCATGGTATATTCTGTGCTCTTGTCAACAATGATCTTTATCATGGGATTATAGAAATCAAGGAAGGATTGGCTGATGTGACCACTCTTAAGGCCTGGAAATGTAGGCAGGTGCTTTTGAAATTGCCAGCTGATGACGGAGAGCATACCTCTCCACCCAGTCCCGGGCCCTCCTGGGAGCTTCTCACTGTCCTTGAAGAAATGTTGAGAGCAAGGGCTAATTCTGAGCCTGAGGAGCACCTCCCCCCTCTTTTCTTTGAAGATTCCTTTCCCCATCCCTTCAGTATCAAAATAGTGTGTGGATCTGACATATAAGAAAGGTTGCTAGGAGAAGGGGGATTAGGGCCTCAAAAATAAAAAATGAAGCTAACCTGTCAAATGTTGATTCTAGTTTAATTTCCTGACAGCTTTATCCCAAAAGTAAGGGCTTCCAAGTTTCTGTTTCAAGAGAAGATATTTCCATATCCTTTGCAATTTTGAAATAAGAAATTTCTCTGATGCAAGTTGTCATAGCATGATGGAAGAGGACAGAAAAATCTGTTGAGATCTGGGGATTCGCTCACCTCTCACACTCTTTTTCTTTTCACTCTTTTTGCTGGCCTTCTATTTTATAGCAGTAGTTTCACCAGGATCCAATCAGCCTCTGAAACAGGATCCTCAACCTCTTTAGAAGCCCTTAAACCTCCTTGGGCCCCACCAGTTCAGCTCATGATGGATGTCCCAGCACGTTGAGAGACAGATAGTTTGATCAGCAGCATGTTGATGCATAAAAAGCACAGTCATTGATTATCAATTATGTAAGAAAATTGTGGTTTAATAGATATCATCAATTTTGATTTATGTCACTAGAAGAAGTAAAATGATGGGGCAGGGATAGTTTGTATTTCCTCTAATTAACCTGTGAAGAAACCAATCATTCTGTAGCAGGCCACACATTCAGTCATTTCAAAATGAGAGGGAACCACGTTGCAACCAGAATGAAAGTATTAAGCGATGTACATAGGACGGAAGACCCTGCATTTGGAGGAATATGGATTTAAAATTAATCCAAGCATCACTTGATAACAGTGTACAGAGCATCTTGAATGGAAAAGACCGTGAAGGTTTCCACTTCTCAAATTCAAGGCCCCGGCTGTATGTAGCATAGCAAAAATCAGACACAAACTGCCATCAGATGAATGCCACCAGACTAACTAGTCTCGTCATCAATGAAACGTAGGACATAGTGCACATAGGAGATGAAGCAAATATATTTGAAGTTTTTCTGGCACGCTTCTTGCTACTCACCTCCGCAGGTTTAGACAGCATTGTGCGTGTCTAGATCCCAGTTCCCCATTTGTAAGATAAGAGGATTATCACTGTAGGACCTAACACGTGTTAACACTTTCACTGTGTCAGGCACTGAGCCTGGCGTGTTAATGTATTATCTTTAATCTCTTAAGCAACTTTCCAAAGTAGATATTATTATTTCCACATTACAGAGGAGAAAGTTGAGGCACAGAGAAAAGAATTAATTACCAGCAGTGACATAAGAAACAAGTGATGGATCTATGATTGGAACCCTCCTCTATGGAGCTCCCAGATAGTCCCTAAGCTGCTTGGATTCGTGTGCTAGGGGTGCTGTAGCAAAGTGTCACAGACTGAGTGGCTTGAGTACTAGCCATTGATTGTCTCACAGTTCTAGATTAGGGTGTTGGCAGGGTATGCTCCTTCCGAGATGTGTGGGAGAATGTTCCATGCCTCTTTCCTAGCTTCTGGCCGGTTGCTGCCAATCTTTGGCATTCCTTGACTTGTGGCAGGATAATTCCAATCTCCACATGGTGTTCTCCCCGTGTTCATGTCTGTCTAAATCCCCTCCTTTTTACAAAGATACTAGTTGTATTGGATTATATATATATATTGGATTATAAGCCCATCCTACTCCATCTTAACTAATTTCATCTGGAACCACTGTAGTTCCAAATGAAGTCACACTCAGAGGTATTGGAGATTAGGGCTTCAATGTATGAACTGGGGGGGGAGGGGGGGAGGCACAATTGAACCCATAACAGTACTTATAATCTTGTTAAGGTTTGAAGATAGAAGTACACAAAGAGTTTCTTAATAATAGGACATAAGCCATAGTTCCAGATGACACTTTATGTCAGAGTGCATTAGTGTGTTCTGTGGTGGATAATGAGTGCTAACCCTTCAGAAACTTAAGAAAATCACACTTGGCTGGTTGAGGAGGGAATGCCTTCGACTGTGATAGGATTCAAACTGCGTGGAAATAAGTGGCATAGTCCATGCGGTCAGTAGGGAGAAGAAAGAGGGGTGTTGCAGTTTGTAAAACAGGATGCATTTGTTAGAAGTTGTGAGCTATGTTCCTGTCATTAAGAAGCTCACAACTGAGCTTTGGAGGCAGGGAGCAAACCTGAGAAAAATTAGCTATCAAGACAAAAGTTTAAAAGATGATCCTCACCATATGGGGGCCGCTGTGCAGGCAGGGAACTGTGGCGGCCACGTGAGCGACGGAAGTCACAGTGAGCGCCAGCACTCTGACAATGCCTATGGGTCAGTGGTGATGTGAGCTGAGGGTTTTTCTGTTTTGTTTTGTTTTGTTTTTAAGGGTGGGCTTTGTGTAAGAGCAGCGGGGAGAGGAGTTCCCACAGAGAGGAGGTGCTGTGCACAAAGGTAGTCAAGTCTGAGGCATAAGGGAAAGCCATCAGACTTGCCAGCTGGGCTTAAACACCAGGTTCTTGTAAGGGAATGCCCTCAGGCTACCTTCAACTTTCCAGAATCCTGCATGAAAGCTACCACCTAGGAAGGCATTTACCAAAGTGTGTGGTCAAAACTTATGTTCTATGGGCGTCTGGGTGGCTCGGTCGGTTAAGCATCTGCCTTCGGCTCAGATCATGACCCCAGGGTCCTGGGATCGAGCCCCTGCATCAGGCTCCCTGCTCAGTGGGGAGTCTGCTTCTCCCTCTGCCTTTGTCTGCTGTTCCCCCTGCGTGTGCTCTCTCTCTCTCTGTCAAATAAATAAATAAAATATTTTTTTTAAAAAGTGTACATAATGTGCTAGCTATTGTCTATAAAAGAAAGAAAAATATAAAATATTCTATTTGCTGATTTTTGCACGATGACACACAGAAAGGATGTGAACCAGAAATCAATGAAAATGGCTACTTACAGGATGCAGGGGCAGGGGCAGGGAACAGGTGGAAGTGATAGGGATGAGAGCAAGGCATCTGAAAGTTTTAACTTTTGAACCATATAAGTCTTTTACATGTTCAAAAATGAAACTAAATTTAAAATAATGAAAGAAGCCTAGCATTCAAATTCAATGCAAACATAAACAAATGAACATAACTGCATATCAAATTGGTAACCTAACCACAGAAAGAAAAGAAATCATCCAGGTAGGTCTGAAGCCAGGACTCTGACAACAATAAGAAATGTTCTAAGGTCAAAGAGAAGCAAATAAATCTTAAACTTTAGTAAGTTTGGGGGCGCCTGGGTGGCTCAGTTGGTTAAGCATCTGCCTTTGGCTCAGGTCATGATCCCGGAGTCCTGGGATTGAGTCCCACATCGGGCTCCCTGCTCAGCAGGGAGTCTACTTCTCCCTCTGACCCTACCCCCTCTTGGGCTCTCTCTCACTCTCTCTCTCTCAAATAAATAAATAAAATCTTTAAAAAAAATTTTTTTAAAATAAAATATCAGTATAAATTCTTTCTTTTAATAAAGAGATTTCCTAACCTGTCCACCAAAAGGGACTAAAGCCAATGACATCCCAGTAGAAATGAGCATATCCAACACCCAGATTTTGTTTTCTAATTACCATTCCCCACTGAAAGGAACGAGGGCCACTTGAGAAATGGCTCATTTCATATCTGGTACAATAAAATTTTAAGGTAAACATGGAGTATCTTGTTCCATAAAGCAAAGAAATACACAAATTCTAATGGAGTTAGTGTCAAAATACCACAGGAATGAACTTCAGAGTTTCTTGCTAGCCAAATTTGACACAAATTGAGTATAAAAAAGAATATGGGTCAAACATGTTAAATAAAAAAAATCAATGAGTCTGCAGACTTAAAGAGATACAGTAGAATATGACTCAACAATAAAAAGGAACAGACTGCTGAAACACACAACATGGACGAATCTCAAAATCAAGCAGAGTGAAAAAAATCCAGACAAAAAAGATTACATACCATAGGATCCCACTGATATAAATTCTAGAAAATGAAAACTAATCTAGAGTGACAGAAAGCAGAGCAGTCATTGCCTGTGGATGGGGTTAGAGGAAAGAGGGTGAAAAGAAACTTATCCCTTCAACGACAGCAACATGAGGGGCATAATGAGAAGGGAATCACCACATTGGATCCGACCTTAGTTCTCTAAAATGGCAATTTGAAGGAGCCATTTGCTGCACCTGTATCTGAGGCCAAGCAGACCTCCTTTGCAGTAGACCTCGACGTATAAATGGAATAAAAATCTCAATCATATTGCTACTTGTGGGATCTGTGCTTTGGGTAGGGGACCACTGAGGACATCCTGGTTCCAATACTGGGTCCAATTCAATTGGAATATTTTGTTACTGATGAGATTGAACTGTTCTTTTTTAAAGAGTAGATAGTTGTTTTCAAATAGACTCTTTCATAGTTCCATTTTTCTCCCAAAGCATTGAGAAATAGCAGTTTCTATTCTATCCATGTACAAGTCATTACTTCCAATTTTGATGTTTTATCATATTGAATACTTACCGAGTTCTGTGGTAAATCATGAAGCATGTAAATACTGTCACAAGAGAACAAATTTATAAACTACCATTATCACAGAGATTCTGCGAGAAGCCCATCTCATCAGTCACTTAGGAATATTATGTATAAGACTTACAGTCCTTGCCAGTGGAGCTTTAGAGATTTTCATATGTGATTGAAGTGTCCATCCATTATTGCTGTTGCCCAGTCAGAGCACAGATGGTGCTGTGTGCTGAGTAGAAATGTGGGTGGGGACCAAAGGCACCCTCCTGGTGTCTGTAGAGGCCAGCATGTGGACTTGCCATGGAGTAAAAGAAGGGGCCAAGGGGCACCTGGGTGGCTCAGTCAGTTTAGCATCTGACTCTTGGTTTCAGCTCAGGTCATGATGTCAGGGTCATGAGATCGAGCCCCGCACAGGGATCCAAGCTTGGTGGGGAGTCTGCTTGAGACTCTCTCTCTCCCTCTACCTCTGCTCCTCTGATATTCTCTCTCAAATAAATAAATAAATCTTAAAAAAAAAAAAAAGAGAAGCAGCCAAATTCAAGGGCTGACACCTTCAATCTGCATGAGCCTCCGTGCTAGAGAGGAGTTCAGTGATGCAGTGTTTCGGGGTGTTGGATAGGCCAGGGCCCCTAGGAGAACACCACATGCCATGTGACTGTGGCCACCGCAATTGATCACACCCTTTGGGTGAAGTGCTCCAAACTCTATTGTGGCAGAGGTGAGTCATCCACCCAGGGCACTTCTAGATCTTTCCTACAGGGACTTGGGCTTTCAGTTCTGTGCATCTGTTTCTTCCCAGGGAAACACAGGTTCAGGCAGCAAGAGAGTGCCTAGAGCCTTGCGGAGAAAATTGCAGCCTCTACTTCAGCTTCCTCCTTCATAGCCCATGACCCTCTGTGACAAGGTGTACATTCCTCTTTCTTTCAGATTGCTATTGAGTATAGGATGTAAACCTAACCTTTAGAGTTTATTGAAAATCTTTGGGGAGTACTTACTGTTTAAAGAAAGCAAATGGTAAATCCTGGAAAAATGTGAATAATTACAACATAATTGATTTACCGTGTAAACTTGGATCTTATTTCACCTCACACATGGGGGACTGGGGTGCACAGCTGCCTTTTTCCTTTATTTTCCAAAAGCAGAGGCTAGTTTATTCTTTTTCAGGATGGTGAGTTGTTGATCAGGAGATCACAGTTGCTCCGACCAGTGAGCAGAGCTTCCTCCTTGTTGCCCTCCGTTTCCAGGACATCTCTTTTGGGTTTGGGGCAACCATCCCCGACTTCCTTACCTTTCTCCCCTTACTACATGACACAGTGACTGACCAACCTCCAAGGGCTAATTTGGGAGGAGTTGAGGGAGTTTGAATGGGGCTTTGTATTTATGACTCATTTCCACTAGCCTTACAGAGATGATGGATGGCACCGAAAAACACATCCAATTTTTGAGGCTTGTTATTTGCTAACTATGTAGCCAGGCCCCTTTGGCTCTCACTGAAGGAGAAACTTAAGCTATTAACTGAGATTAAGTGACTCATTTTGAGGTCAAAGAGTAAATCAGGGATAGAATGAGAATTAGAACTGTAGCTCCAAAGAGCTGCGAAAGAGACTTCAAGAGGAAAAAAAGGATACAATTGAGGAAGATTACTCTTTCTCCTCTGGCTACAGTGACAGACAACCTTGGCTGTGGATTGTTCTCAGGGATTAATAATTCATTTTGAACCTCAATAATGAATTAGAGTGTTCATGGACACAGCATCTTTGCGTGACAGTTCTGTACTCCACTCTAGAAGAAAGCGGAAACAGATTTAAATGCTTCACCCATCCCTGCCCGCTTTGTTGTCTGCAGGGTTGATGATGCACTTCAACCTAATCCAGCAAGAATTTATTTAGCACATGTTGTGTGCCAAGCATTGTGTTAATCCTCTAAAACAAATATCAGAAATTTAAATAAGACCCAATCCCTGTCCATAAGGAACTTAGAGTCTAGTGATCTATTCCTTATCTCAAATTATTTTTTGAACCATTCTCTTTTTGACTTGCATAATTACAAGAAGAACACAAATTAGACTTTGACTCTAAAGTATCAAGAATACACAGGGTTCTTGAAGACACAGTTGCTTGGTTTTATTCAGCCAGATGAACTGGGGGGATGCCAACGGGCACACATTGACATCGGTGGCTGCCCTTCAGCTGTAGACTTGGAAAGCATACTCCAAATCCTCCAGTGAAACGTTTTGGCAGGCATTTTCATCCAGATATTATTAACAAAACTAAAACAATCCGCACATCGATTCTGACTCTCAGGGAGGTCCTTGATGGAAATGTTAGCAACTGGAGTTTCAAGTGCTTTTGTCCAACCAAATCTCATTTCCCAAGCGGTCATGATCTTTTAAGTAGCTTTTCGGTATTGGGGTAAATAAAGTAGTATAGGCATTTCCTTGTCTAGCCACTTTTTGCATTTTTCATTACTGTGACATTTTTGAAGGCTATGACTGATCCATGACTTAACAATGTAAATACTCTCAGTAGCATAAAGGCTGCTGGAAAAAAGATCACACAAGTATGCCACCAACTAGAAATCTGAAGGAACATGGTCTATGCAGTTCATTCAGTCAACAAATATGTACTAAGCACTCTGCTAGAACTTGTGTCTTAGACCCATGTCTCAATGTCTTTGGGCTTCAGCTTTGCTCATCTGTGAAATGGGAATAATGATGCCTACCTCACAGGATGATGGTGGAGATTAAGGACAGCAGCTATGTGAAAGTTTCCAGCCTAGGGCCCATACAGGGGAGGTACTTGGTAAATGTGGTCTCCTGTCACTGCTAGGGGAGAAGGGACAAACAAATATATATATATATATATTTTAAAGATTTATTTATTTATTTGAGAGAGAGAGCACACACGTGAGAGAGAGCATGAATGGGAGGGGCAGAGGGAGAGAGAATCTCAAGCAGACTCCATGCTGAGGGTGGAACCCAATGAGGGGCTCCATCTCAGGACCCTGAGATCATGACTTGAGCTGAAACTAAGAATCGGATGCTTAACTGACTGCACCACCCAGGCATGCTGGGACAAACATATTAATGAAATTTTCCCACCTTCTTCAAGTTGCCTTCCCCTCCTCTGCCTTCTTCACCTTTAACAGATGCAACTTTGGGGACTTCTTCAGAAAGAAACAGAGGTCACGCTTGGGAACACCTTCATGTTCCTGTCTTCTGAACTCTCGATCTGTTCTCATCTTAACTTAGATGGTCTCAGAGCATCACTACCTTTCTTGCTGACCAGATTAACTCATCATTCTGTGTTCTGGACCCCATTCCTTCCCAGTTAAGGATCTCTTGCCACCCAAAACTTCTTTCTCCTCCTGTCCTCAGGTACTTTACTTTCTATGTATAAAGAAGCTTGATCCTCCTCCTCCTGGGCTCATGAGCCCCACTCTTGAGCACGGCCCCCTCTTCCCTACTTCAAAGCTTCTGGAAGGACTGGAGATTGCTCACTTTCTCATCCGCTGTTCACTTCTCAAGCCACCATCCTCTGGCTTGTCTTCCTTACCCCACTGAGATAGTTCTTGCCAAAATTATCATTCATTTCCAAGCCTATTGAATTTTATTTCACTTTATTCTTCATAGTGCTATGACTTTTGAGACTGCTTTCCTTCTGGAAACTGCTACTCCCTTGGCTTTGTGGTTTACGATGTTGGTCTTCCTCTTTCTGTCCTGGCCATTCCCAGCAACTCCAGGGGCTCCTCGTCCATTACGCCTGATGATGGAAACCTCAGTGGGGGTAGTTTTCTGTGCACTTTACTAAATTATTGCATTTTAGTCTTCACAGCAAACTTTAATGAGTACTACTATCTCCCCCTTTTATTCACAACAAATGTGAGGCTTAGAAATGCTAAGCCATCTGCCCAGAGTGACACAGTAGTAAACACAGTCCAACACAGGGAGCCCAGCCCCAGGAGCCCCTCCTTTCAGCACCTAAATATTAGCTTTCCCCTCAACCCTTTTGATTAATTTTAACACTTCATTTATCTTGATCTCACCGGTAGGTTCTCCCAGATAGACCTAATTTACTTCCAGGTTTTAATGATTGCCTGCCTACATATGGATGGTTCCCGAGTTCGTTCAGACCAAGAAGCAGACATCAAACTGGAACTGGATGTAGGTGACACTTACTTGGGAGAAATGCCTGTAGGGGTAAAGGAGAGAGGGAGAGCCTTGGGACCCTCATGTCAACCGTGCATTTGTGAAAGGAGAGTGAGGACAGAGCAGGTCAGGTGGGAAGAGCTTCAGATTGCAGGGAGGCCCTGAGAGAGTCTATGTTGGAGAAATTCCCCAGGGTGTCCTGTGCTCGGTCACTGGGGGCAGGAGCAGCCCCGGGAGGTGGGGCTCAGGGAGAGCTGCAGTGGGCAGCAGTGAAGGAGCAGAAGGCTCTCTGCCAACTGCGTTCATCACAGCAGGGTCTCTGAGCAGTATCTACCCAAGTGTACACCTCCATCGTGAGCACAAATCTCCCATCTACATTTGCAGTCCTAACCTGTCTTTGAATTTCAGTCCTATACTCAACTGCTTGCTTCCCATGTCTATCCCGGTCTCATGAAGTGTCAAGCTCAGTATGTCCAACTCTCCACCCATTTAAGGGCCTCAACCCTGAAAGTTCCATATTCTCCATATTCCCTACCTCACTGTGTGGCACTGGCATGCATCCCTCATCTGAAGCCCCTCCCTTGCCCTCACATCTGCACGTGCAATCAGCAACTAAGCTCTGTGGATTTTGTGTCCTAAACTTCTCTTCAGTGGGTTGCTCATCTCCTCTCCTCAACATGCTACTGCTGTCTCAGTGCCGAAACTCATCATTTCACTCTGTTGGAAGAGCTTTCTATCTGGTCTCATTGGGCCCCCTCCCACTGCACGGCCAACGGAGGGATCTTTCCCCACAAAACTCACCCCATGGACTGATAATCCCAGGATGATGTCGTGAGTGCTTAGAGGTGAGCCCCAAGTGTTAGGGAATTCAGTCCCTGATGGAAGTGCAAGGATGATTTCCTCGAGGAAAGCACCTGGAAAATCACAAAATAGATGACCAGCCCGTTTCAACAGAGGATAATCCATTCAGCCATGGGTATTCATGGCCAAGAAAATTTTAGTCATAGGAAAGTTTCATGTTGCTATTAAAACAGCGAATTGCTAAAGGCAAATAAGGAAGGCGCTTCAATTTCCCTGAAATTTGAGGACCTGTAGGCTTGGGATTTCTGTCTTTTAAGTGCAGTCAACATTGACACATATCTGTTGGATGGGTTTCAAGGTCAGCCACCGACTTTGCCATAGTGCTCCCTGACCTCACCTCACACTTCCCATCTCCTTTGAACTTGAGAGGCAAACTCATTCTTAACCTCTCTTCAGGGAGGGATTGTTTATTGTTTCTTCGAAGAGAAACTTGAGAAGGCCAACAGTGTGGGCCTCTTTGCAGGTATAATGAATTCTTGATGGGTCTGAGAAACAACTATCTAACAGAGTCTATTTCGGTTTTCAAGGATATCAAAGAACTTTAGAAAATCACCCAAGTTTTGAGTATTTTGAGTTTAATTTCAGGACAGGTCAATAGCGATACTACTCTAATATGCTCTGGAGGATACTAGATATTTTGCTCAGTGAACTGACTTGTGAAAATTTAATCAGCTAACTTACCCTTCCCAAACCAGCACATTCAGGATACACAAATGAACACTTTGCTTCTTCCAGAAGAAATTTATTCTGCATTCTCTATGAGACAATGTAATAGAAACTATAATAGATCAGATCGACAGACACATGTGAAGATGCTATAAACCATAAATAATGCCAAATATCAGCCTTATAATTTTGATATCTAAACATAATTTCCCTAGGGGATTTCATCTTAATAACAAATAGTTTATGAACTGGGTTCATATTCATGTTTATTTTCTAAAGGAAATGATCCCATTATCTTCCTTTTGACTGTAGGAGGAGAGGAGAAATGGCAGGAGAAAGACAGCTGAAGGAAAGGTCATGGATATTGATTGGATTGTTCAGGCAGATGATTAACTGCCTCTGCAGAGGCAGCCCCAAGGGCCACGAAAGCCGTTGCTCAATTTAAGACTTGGTCCCAAGTTTCCCTCCTTATTACTGAGATCTGATCTTTGTTTCACAGGTATATGTTGGTAGCTCGGTAACTTCATTTAGTGGGCTGTAATTTCTCCTCCATATTCAAGACCAGCAAAGCAAGTAAGAGCTCTATGCACAGTGGTGCATCTCCACGCTGGTGTTTGTCTTTGCGCGCCAGGGTGGGAAGGAGCAAGAGCTCAAAGAAGCCTGGAGAGATCAGACCCGAGAAACACAGATAAAGTGAGGAGAGGAGGCATGATGGCTACACTACGTGGCTACTACTCATTCTTTTTTAGAGTACTGGATCAGTCCCAGTGCAAATAAGCACTTTCCTGGTGGACCAAACTACTGGTTTTCTATAATCCAGTTAGCTGAGACAACCTGGGGTGTCAGGGTAAGTGGCAGAATATGTGTCACAACACAATACTACCAATAAAGTTCTAGTTGTATTGGTAGCAACCATTATTATTATGAAATACATGTGGGCCCATTAATGGTTATTCTTAAAGTAATGTCTTTCTCACTCCTGTCCATTCCAATGAGCTGCCCTGGGGGAGAGACTGAGGACGAAGGGGGTTACTAATGGGCCAGGAAGAACAGGAAATCACTTCACGGCTCCTCTTCTCGGGGTTTGGTGCCTAAGCACCTCATCTGCGTTGGGTGTCATGGTGAGAATAAGGTTGCGAACTGTGGTTCAAGAACAATTTCTCAGGGGGAGCTCCGGGCCTCGAAGCTGGTGCATGACCATACTTACATGTGGCATCTGTCTTCTCTCTTCCTTCTCATTTTGCACTCTGACCACAGGTACACAACACACAACGCTCACTCGGTGCTTATACTTCAGATGAGCTCCTTCCGAAACCTCTCACCAAGTTGTGTTGGGCCCAACTGGCTCCAACTGGGTGCCACAGCTCTGCCCTCATGTCTGCAAACATCCAAAGACAAATGGGACCTAGAACCAATCACCTGACTATCCCAGGACGCCATCATTGGGTACTAATCACACTGGGAAAATTCGCAGGGTTTTTCCTTTTTCAAGTCATGAGCATTTAAACCCCATCTCTGCCATTTAACTGCTGTGTGACCCTAGGAAAAGTGTTGGAACCTCTCCGAGGCTCCGTTTTCTCACCTGGCAAATGGAAATACAATAGGGTTATTGTAAGGGTTAAGTGAGGTCATGTTGCTGCTGGGAGGAAAAACTTTTCTTCTTCTAACCTGAGTACAGATTATCAGGAGAAAAGAAGAGAAGTTTATTTACATTCACAGGAGCCTGTAGGTCAAATGGCTCCCAGAACCAGCAGGGGATAAGGATACTAAATGGAAAGAAGGGAGTGGGGAGAAGGGGCTTCTGGGGAAAACAGATGGAAGGTATGACAGTTTCAGATAAAGTTTGTTAAGCAATTACTCATCTAGGCGATAATGTTAGACTGCTTTCTGGCTGCGAATCTCCTGGAGAGGAAACTTACGAGCTGTGTTTTTCGGGAGGTCCTGCTTAAGTTAGGGTTTCTCTGTCTTTTTTTTTAAAGAGAGAGCGAGAGGGGAGGAGAGGAAGGGGAAGGAGAGAATCTCCAGCAGACTCCGTGCTAAGCGAGGAGCCCAACGCAGAACTCGATCTCACCACCCTGAGATCATGACCTGAGCCGAAATCAAGAGTTGGATGTGTAACCAACTAAGCCACCCAGATGCCCCGACAAGGTTTCTTTCTGTGGCAGCTGTTTGCTCAGGTGTTCTTAGCTTGAGATAATCTTTATGCCACTGAGGGGCATGTTGTATCCCCTCATTGTAACAGGTGTCACAGGATAGGTAAGAGGTCAGAGTTCAGAGACATTACCAACATTACCAACAAGCCGTACCACCACTCTTAAGGCTAATGTCTCCCTCCGGGCACTGAGAAGTAGGATGTACCACAGAGTGACAGCAGCGAGGGCAGCCTGGGGAGAATGCTCTGCCTGTCTCAAGAGCAGAAAAGCAATTCCCACTTTCTACTCTTCTACCATTAACACAAATGAAGGGTTTCTGTCTCTACCTGATAACAGCCTCTTCTTTGACCCACAGCACAGGAAAAAAAAAACCAAGCTAAATAAAAATCATTTATTTATGACGTCTTTACTCCATGTTGCATAGATTTTCTGTTTCAATTCCAATTTTTACAGAACTCATATTCCCCATTTTATTTGTGGTACAGTGGGTTTAGCTGGAAGTGAAGACACGTTAGAAAAAAATCCTGTAAAACAGTTACATCAAATATAGTTATTGTACCAACACAGACTGACTCCCATTGAGAAACTTGCTTTAATTTTATTATTTATAATTTTTTAAGGATTTATTAATTGCATATAGTGCAAAGGGCACTGCACCAAACCCGTGAATGTTATTTTATACTTATGCAAATAATTTTTAAATGGATAAATCTGACATTTTAATAAGGCAAATACGACAAATCTTTTCTTCCCACCCCCCGGCTAACTTGTACTTAAATAAGAAGTAAGAAGAGTACAATGGTGGTAGGGAAATGAATTTTGTTTATTTTAATATAAACACACAGCCAGCAATTTTTGGAGTGACTTAGTCACTGATGCCAAAGATTATCAATCAGTCTAAGAACATGGAGTACATATTCACAAATAGGCATTTCTGGAATTATTTGAGAAGAAGTGACATTTTTCATATTCCGAGAAGTACCTATGTTTGCCCATCTTTCTTCCCCATAGGCACCTGCTTCTGACCAGCACATAATAGAACTGCTCAATGGTTCTATTCACTTAAAAAAATAATAAGTCTTACTCTCTGCATGTTGCCAGAATTTTTATCTGTATTATTAATTCTTTTGGGTTCTAAGTCCCAAAGCAGTAGCTTTCAGCTCTGGTATCATGAGCCACTATGTGTCCTCACCTGTATGAGAGAATAGAAAGGCTCGCAGTCATGGAGTGGGATGTGGGTGGGACTAGCAATACTCACGGCTGGCCCTATAGGTGTGCCGAGACCCCTAAAGCATCTTGAATGCCCACCGGAGTGGGTCCTTCATGCAAAAGTCCTCTGTTATGTGCGCACCCTTAGAACAAAGGTTGAGGCCATGTTGACCCAGGTGATTCTGCCCAGCATGGAATAGTGTCACCACAAGTGGGAATCTCAGAGGGGCCCCAGATGATGGTCGCAACAATGATGATGACAACAAAGGTGGTGGTGATGATGATAATGTGCCTTTGTTCTCCAGTAATTCCCAATGCCCCCTATTTCTTTTTTTTTTTTTTTTTTTTTTTTTTTAAAGATTTTATTTATTTATTTGAGAGAGAGAATGAGAGACAGAGAGCACGAGAGGGAGGAGGGTCAGAGGGAGAAGCAGACTCCTTGCCGAGCAGGGAGCCCGATGCGGGACTCGATCCCGGGACTCCAGGATCATGACCTGAGCCGAAGGCAGTCGCTTAACCAACTGAGCCACCCAGGCGCCCCCCA
Source organism: Neomonachus schauinslandi (assembly GCF_002201575.2). Classification (NCBI taxonomy): domain Eukaryota; kingdom Metazoa; phylum Chordata; class Mammalia; order Carnivora; family Phocidae; genus Neomonachus; species Neomonachus schauinslandi. The sequence continues at coordinate 54,880,842 of NC_058405.1, read as the reverse complement.
ATGCCCCCTATTTCATCTTTTCTTTGCCTAGACCCAGAAACGCTGGAAAGTGGACTTAAAGCCAAAGACTCCTTCCTCCCAGGAAGCACAATGGAAGCTAAGAGGTAAGATGTACAAACTCTTCTCCTCTGCCCGTTACACCCTAGGCCTGGATAAAGGTAAGAGCTGCTTTCCCATGTCTGAGGTCCCCCCGGAGCCCCATCAGTATAAGGTCAAGTTTCAGCATGGCTAGCAAAGAATAATGGGTTTCGCTCCTGTGGCAGACACTACATTGTCTACCCAATAGTCAGTCTCACCCCCTACCCCTTCTGGTGCTTACTCTGCAGCTCTGGGGCATGAAACATCAATCAGAGGCGAGCACAATAGTCTCTGCCAGTAACTGGCTTAGGCATTGGCACCTTGACCCAGTCCTTACCTGAGAGTAAGTCTGCTGTGGAAAGTCGGGAAAAGCCTTTCCTCATTAGTTAAAAATAAAAAGTTGCATAAGAGGACATACTTCTTTCCTTTGCTGGACATCTTGATACCTGCATGTGATACCTGGAGCTGCTATAATACCTGGGGGCCAGGGGAGAAGACCCTGGCCATACACTGGGGGTGCCAAGCTGCCAAACGGAAAGAAGGAAAGCACCCAGGTCCTTGATGCCATCATGGTGCCACTATGGTAAGCTAAGCTGGGCCTGCCCCCCTCTATGGAGTTATAGTGATGGATGTCATAAGCCTATTATTGCTTAAACCACTTAAGGAAGGTAGGTCTTCTGCAGCTTGTGGGTAATCTACCCGACACACCCTTTAGAAGATCACCCAGGCTTGTGATCAGCTCATCAGTGATAGAGACCATGAAATTGGTAAAGAAACCACAGGACCCATGCACATGAGTGGCCCTGGCCACCTCAGATAGTTGCTGGTTTAAAAAAATCATTGAAAACTATAATTTTTCTAGGGCGCCTGGGTGGCTCAGTTGGTTAAGTGACTGCCTTCGGCTCAGGTCATGATCCTGGAGTCCCTGGATCGAGTCTCGCATCGGGCTCCCTGCTCAGCGGGGAGTCTGCTTCTCCCTCTCCCGCTCCCCCCTCTTGTGCTCTCTCACTCTCTCTCTCTCTCAAATAAATAAATAAATAAATAAATAAATAAAATCTTTAAAAAAAAAGAAAACTATAATTTTTCTGTCTTCTACATCTATTCATCATTCATTCCATGAAAATTCAGTTAGCTCTTACTGTGGTTTGGCTGTGAAGGACACAAAGAAATAGAGTATGTAGGGGTAATGTAGTGCTTTGGCATTCACTAAGAACTTCACATGCACTATTTGATGCCCACAAGAACTCCGTGAAATCAGTACTTATTATTCCTATTTCACAGATGAAAAAACTCTGAGGCTCAGAAAAGATTATCCAAATTTCCATAACCTGACTCCAGGTCCATAGTTTTTTTCCATCAAAATCTGAAATGTATCTTGCCCACAGGAAGCTTAGGATCAAAAACTGGGGAGATGAGGTAGCCCTACATTTAGAAGGGAAAACAAACAAAGAAACAATATTTAGATGGCAATGCAAACAGCTATTCAATAAATTTTACACAGTAATAAGTAGTTAAGTACCAAATGTAGAGGGTGAGAGCAAGCATTATTCAGGAGGAACTTAGCAATGTTGATGGAGAATTGGTGTATATGATTAGTGCAAATGGAAAATCATCTTTCCCACACAAGGACTAACAGCTGTACTGGAATCTGATATAATCATATAAAAACAGTTACAATTTCATATAAGTAAAAAATGCATAAGCCAGATTCATGTTTCTTACCAGGTCTTAGTTACCTACTTTTGTCATCTGTAAGTAATAAATTCTAAGCTTGAAAAATTTGATAAAATAATTTCATTTGAAAAGCAGTCATGCATGTATGTTGAGATTATTAGAGGAAAGATGTAAGGTGATCTCAGATTGCCCCAATAACAATGAAAGTGAAGGAAATGGATTCACATCAGATTCTTATTCTTACTAATATTACTTATTCTATTTGCAGAACTAATAACACTCCAGCCATTTAAACTGCACTGTCTGATTCAGTAGCAAGTAGCCACTAGCCACATGTGGCTACTTAAATTTAAATCTTATTAATTAAAAATTAAGTTTAAAATACACTTTCTCAATTGCACTTGCCACATTTCATGTGCCCAATAGCCACATGTGGTTAGTGGCTACCATATTGGACAGTGCAAAATATAAGACATTTTTGTCTTGGCAGAAAGTTCTGCTGGACACTGCTGCTCTAGATTCTGGCAAATGATAGACTGTGATAGAGAATGTAGAGTTAGTTCTTAAAAGAAAAAGGGGGAAAATATTCAGTTCATACTATGATGTTTTTGCATTGCTTTATATAATTATAGCATCAGAGTTGCTTTGTTCACTCATTATGAAACAAATATTTGCAATTTGCCAGGCACTGTCTACACGGACTATTTCAGTTCTGCTGAATTGACAGTTTCTCCCAGAATCTAGTGCCCAGCACCATGCAGGAAAATAGTTCTGCTCCATAATTGTTTATTAATGGGATGACTCTGAGGAACAATGCAGACCTTAAAACTCCTTCCTCTGCCATTGGACAGGTTAGGAATGCGACCAATGCCGCCACTGCAGAGGATAAAGTCAAGTCTTGGTTGCTTACCCAACCTCTTCTCTTCTTCTTTGCTGACAGAATTCGTTTTATTCAGGACAATCATGTCCCTAGCCAGGGCAACGGATCAAGATTTTTCCACACACACATGACAATGTTATTTCAGCTTTCCCATCCTCTCTCTCAGCTATATGGCCATGTACTCCAGATTTGGCCAATGAGACCTAAGTGGAACTCTGAGGAGAGTGGAATTTTTCCTTCCTTCCTTCTTTTTCCTTCCTGAGAAAAGGAAATTGACTTGACTCTACCACTTGCCCCTTTCCCCTCCTACTTGTTTTGAATGTGGATGTGATATCTGGAGGTGCCACAGGCATCTTGCAACCGTGAGGAAATAAGTATAAGTGAAGAACCAAGAAAACCACAGACGCTTTGTCGTTGTTGAGCTGCTGAGCCAAGCTCTGAACTACCACCAGACTTCCTACATAGGAAAAAAGAAACACCCATTCATTTGAGCCACTTTTAACTAGGTATTCTGTTATTTGCAGCTAAAAGCAATCCTAATTTATACAGCACATTATGGTACCACTTGGGTTCCTGGACCCAATCCCAGCATGGGGGGTGGGGTGGGGGGAGAGGGTCTTTCCAACACACCACCAGGCACTTTTCAGACACCAGCAGGGTGTTTGAGAATTCAACTCAATTCAACTCAATTCTTAACACCATCTACTTGGAGACAGCATCAGATTCCACCGGTTAAGGGCTCAGTCCTACGAGACCGCCTCCCCACACCCCCACCCACTTCAGATGCTAGTCAAAGCCCAGATTGTCACCAGAGATTCTGACTGATGGGCTATAGATCAGAGGTTCCCATGCCCTTTCCTTTGGTTTGATTAATTTGCTAGAGCAGTTCACAAAACACAAAGAAACATTTTACCTACTAGATGATCAGTTTATTATAAAAGGATATGACTCAGGAACAGCCAGATGGAAGAGATGCAGAGGGCGAAGTATGTGGGAAGGGATGTGGGGGTTCCATGCCCTCTCCATTCTTCCCAGATCTCCATGTGTTCACCAACCTGGAAGCTCTCCAAATTTCATCCTTTGGGCTTTTATGGAGGCCTCATTACATAGGTATGATTGGTTAAATCATTGGCCATTGACTGATTCAATCTCCAGCAACTCTACACCCACCCCAGAGGTGGGGCTGGGGGTGGGACTGACCCTCTAATCACATGATTGGTTCTTTGGTCACTCAGCCCCCATCCTTAGGTTACCTAAAGGCTTTCCAAAAGTCGCTTCATTAACATAACAAAAGACATCTGGCTCTCTCTTATCACAGGAAATTCCAAGGGTTTTAGGAGCTGTGAGCCAGGAACCATAAACAAAGACCAAATATATATGAGAAATATTTTTTTGGTCATCAGAATGGCCAAATTTATTTCTTATAAATCACAATATTTTAGGTACACAATGTTGTATGCAGATAGACCATCTAATCCTTCTTCATGAGGCAACTTCTTATCTAATAAGATTCTATGTTTGAGGTGGTCATTATAATGTACCGCTCAGAAACAGACTCACAAGGACAGAGAACAAACTGGTGTTTGCCAGAGGGGAAGGAATGGTGGATGGGTGAAATAGGTGAAGGGGATTAAGAGGTACAAAAGTCCAGTTATAAAATAGACAAGTCATGAAGATGAAAAGTGCATCATAGGGGATACAGTCAATAATTTTGTAATAATATTGTACGGTGACAGATGGTAACTACATTTATGTTGTAAGCATTGTGTAATGTACAGAATTGTTGAATCACTGTGTTGTACGCCTGAAACCACTATAACATTGTATGTCAACTATACTTTAATAATAAAAACTACAAAAAAATTGGCACCGTGTGACGTTCAAGACTTTCATAAGAAGTCTTAGAGCTTCTGTTTCTACTGGTGGGCATGCTCTCTCTTGGGACTCTCCCCCTGGAGGAAACCAGCAGCCATGTAAGAACTGCAACTACATGAACCACTTGTGTAGAGAGAGTGTGTTGCTGGCTAGCAGCCAACTATCCCAGCCATCTCAGCTGAGGCACAGGACCTGAGTGAAGGAGCCATCTTAGACTTTCTGTTCCCATCAGATGCCTCAATGAGAAGAAAGGAAGTTCCAGACATATGGTCCCAGTAGAGATATCCTAGCCGTCTCCAACAATTCATGCCATTCCAGCTGAGGCCCCAGCTTTCATGGAACAGAAACAAGCCATACCCACTGTGCCCTCTTCAAATTCCTGACCCACCAAGTCACGAGCACAATAAAATGTTTGTTGTTTTATGCCTCTAACTTTCAGGATGGTTTGTTATGCAACAAAAGATAACTGAAACATCCTTGGGATTTCTCACATCCATAAGACTAAACCATGTTATTATTTTTTTTTAAGTAGGCTCCACCCCCAAAGTGGGGCTTGAACTCACAACCCTGAGATCAAGAGACACATGCTTTACTGACTGAGCCAGCCAGGTGCCCCAAGACTAAGCCTTTTTTTTTTTTTAAGATTTTATTTATTTATCTGACAGAGAGAGAGAGCACAAGCAGGAGGAGCGGCAGGCAGGGAAAGGGAGAAGCAGGCTTCCTGCCAAACAGGGAGCCCGATGTGGGGCTCAATCCCAGGACCCTGGGATCATGAGCTGAGCCCAAGGCAGACACTTAACTGACTGAGCCACCCAGGCGTCCCTAGACTAAGCCATTTTAAACATTAGCTTCTCAGAACTTCATTTTAATTCTTTGAACATCATCATCATATTGAGCTAATTCTCTGTATCTCTATCATCCTTTTGCCAGACTTCCTGTTTTCCTCACTGGATCCAAGACCATCTGGTACAGTTGTGGAGGTCATGCACTGCACAAAGGTGTCAGACCCAGGGGTCGAGTAGTGGTTGAAGTAATTCTTTTTTTAGTTAACATAAACATGTTGTATAGCCTAGTGGCTGCCCTGAGTGGGACAGACAATCTCCCAAAGTTTTCAGTCCATCAGTTCTCTTTGCTGATATTTGATTGCCTATAAGTACAATCCAATCTTACCTTTACCCCCATTTTTTTTTTTTGCATCCTTGATGCCTTGAAGTACTACTCATCATGCCTCTTGCAAGTCCTGTATTCCTTTTTTTCTCTTTCCTTATTAAGAAATCATTTTTTTGTCTCTCAATTGAAGCAGCTTGTTTTCCTAATTATACATAATATTTGCCTATTTAAAAAATTTAAAGAATACATAAAAGTATAGGGAAGAAAGTAAAAAACAACCAAAAAAAAATCACCTAAAATCCCATCATTGAGGTAACTGTCATTAACATTTTGGTGATTTTTTTTCATGTATATGGGATTTTCTGGATCATTCTGTCTGCTTTCTCCAATCCTTTCCCCAGATGATACATGCAGAACCATCTAATTAGAGCCCTCTACAAATAGTTGTCAGACTTTGCCTGAATGCTTACACTGCTTAGTAATATTTAAAATCTGTCTCACTTTTTTCCTACCACATTTGGTTAGTTGACAGCTTTTAGGTTCTCCTCAAACACTACTCACTTTGCTGAAAACAGGGAGTCCCTCCTTGACTCCCCCTCACCTAAGTGGATTTCTGTTGTGGCACATTGTTAGACATTGGAGGAGGGACAGTAAAGTATCTTTCAGACCGAGAAGACTTTGAGACAGAAAAAGAAACAAGCTACCCCATAGCATTTACACAGAGTTTTATTCGGGGTAACTTACTAACAGGAAGGATCAGGTGGACAACAATCCAGGTGCTATACAGATATTTTCCTCAAAGTCTGGACCTTAATCCACAGATTTTATAGACTGAGGGGATGTGCAGAGGTCACTGTAGTGAGGTCAGAGGTAGCTGTCTAAAGTGGCGCCACTGTGTGCCAGAGGGAAGCTCAGAGCAAGCCTTCCTTTTGGTCAGGGCATACATTGATCTCCAAGGGGCCTAGAATGTGTAGCCCCAAGGGAGGTCATCGGGTGGAGATGAACAAGATGGAAGGCCAAAGATGGAGTCAGTATTGTTAACACTCCTACACCCATGCGTCCAAACTGGTGAAGAGGCGCAAAGAGAAGGGAGGTAAGTCAGGGCTACCTCAGAATGGGCAGTTGACAAGCTTTGAAGACAGAAGCTGGGAAGGTGAAGCATATCAGACCAGGATGGCATATTCGCTGGAGCAAGGCCAGATGTAGATGCAAGAGCCAAAAAGACTGCAATGGAAGCCAAAGAAGCGTCTTGCAGAAATCCTGCTAGACACCCGAGAGTGGCTCCAGTGGGGCTTTATTACAACCAACTGCAGATGCTCAAGTCCTTACAGGGATAAGTGGAACCCATGACAGGCTGGAGTTCTGGCTCTTGAGAACTGACTCCGTGTGGCTCCTCGGTCAGTTATTCCTATCCCTCCACTTGCCTGACCGTGAGCCTTGGAACCAGCTCTTGCCTGCAGGAAGGCTAAGCCACTACTATTCTTTGTTCTATGGCTATAGGACTTCTCTTCCTAATTGTACTCGTTGTAGGTCCAGCTCTGCCCTATGACTGATTTTCTCAAAGCAAAGTATCTTCCTGATATTCCTAAAACCCTTGCCAATCTCTGACAAGAGTACAGTACCTTTTGCTGCTGGTGTGTTGAAAAGAGAGGGAAAACTCAGCAGCAGAGGATGGAATCCGAGTCTCTGGTGGTTTCTTAGGCAGGCTTTCAAGCAACCACTGGTTTTCAGCTGCATGTTGACCGTCAATGTCCAGAGTTCCTGTGAGTCCAATTCCTAAGCATTTCAGAGATAGTATGGTATAAATCAGGTCACTTCCAGATTTCTTTCACTGCTGGTTTGGGATTAGCTTTTCACAAGTCTAGTAATGCAGTTATCACTCATCCATCTGCTTTACAGTTTTCAAAATGTTGATGATGTTTGTCCTCACGGATGTGTGCCTATTTTACATTTATTTATTTTTAACCTTTTCTGTTATTTTCAAGGGGCTTGGGAAAGAAATTGAAATAAATGTGTGCTCAGTTCATCATCTTAAAATAGAAGTTAACACGAAAGTATTTGCAAAGGAGAGCAGCATGGCAAAAACATTATTTTGAGGGGGCGCCTGGGTGGCTCAGTCATTAAGTGTCTGCCTTCGGCTCAGGTCATGATCCCAGGGTCCTGGGATCAAGCCCCACATCGGGGTCCCTGCTCGGCAGGAAGCCTGCTTCTCCCTCTCCCACTCCCCCTGCTTGTGTTCCTTCTCGCGCTGTGTCTCTCTCTGTCAAATAAATAAATAAAATCTTAAAAAAAAAAAAACCAATTATTTTGAGAAGCCAATATCATCTGTAAAATGCAGGAAAAACTAGAGGGTCAGAAATGTAAGTCATGGAATCAGGAGAGCACACAAGACTCCAAAAGGGAAAAAAATCAAAGTTCTAAAATATGATTGTGGCAAAGAGAATGAAAAGAAAAAGTCAAACTTTTAAAAAAGGGAAAGGAAGGAATTTGTTGAACAGTTGATAAAAGGGAAGAAAGAAGAATCCATGCATTGTTGAGCTTGGGATAGAATGATTGAGAGGCCCCTATGAATTTATGAGAAGTAACGAAGAGGCTTTGGGGGGCAATTGATGGGTTCTATTTTTGTGACAGTGAGTGTTGAGAATGAGGGAAATGGGTGCTATTTTCTTAGAGCAGCCAAAATAGAACAGGAATTCTGCCAAAACTCATCAAATCTTTTTATTAATTTACCATTTAGAATATATATTCAAGAACTTCTAAGTTAACATGGGAAATGAATGGACTCAGAGATTCAGGTGGTAATGCCTTCTCTTCCTCTTTATGAAGGTCATAATTTTTCAGGAAAGGTTTTTTATTCTAGGGAGAAGATAAATCAGAGTTTCTGATTTGGGAGTTACCAGGCACGGTTTAAGTTTGGGGTACTACAATGAAATCAGAGGATTAAGAAAAATCCTGTGGCTTCTCATCCCACTGGTAGTCAGGCTGCCATTTTAGTCAAGAGACCATAAGAGTCTTTTTAAAGAAATCTGATTAGCCCAAAAGGCAGAGCCTAAATATACAGACAACAGAGGCTCCTTGTGCCAGTCAGGGATCTCCATAGAAACAGAATCAATAGGATCTATGTATATTTATATTAAGAGATTTATTTTAAGGAATTGGCTCATGCAATTGCAGGGGGCCAGAAAACGCTAAATCCACAGGGCAGACCAGTAGGCTGGCCACTCAGGCAAGAGTTGATGCTGTGGTCTTGGTTCTGAAATCTGTAGGACAAGCCAATAGGTTGGAAACTGAGGCAGGATTTCTTTGTTTGCAGAATTACTTTTCTCTGGGAAGCTTTTTGTTCTTCAGGCCTTCTACCTATTAGATGAAGTCCACCCACATTATTGAGGATAATCTCCTGTAAAGTCAACTGATGGTAGATGGCAATCACATCTACAAAATGACTTCATAACAATGTCTAGAGTAGTATTTGACCAAACAACTGGGCAAAGCCAAGCCTAGCCAAGGTGACACATAAAATTTAGCCCTTGCACTCCCCAGTGAAACTGCCCATCGCCCCAATACCAAAGCCCATCATCAAGAAGGCCCACTCGTGACACAGACCTAGTCAGCTTTTTAAATGCTCTATGCTAAGGGGCGCCTGGCTCACTCAGTCAGTAGAGCAGGTGACTCTTGATCTCAGGGTTGTGAGTTTGAGCCCCATGTTGGGTGGAGAGATTACTTAAGAAAAATTGTAATAAAGTAAAAATAAAAAGATTGTCTAAATGCTCCATGCTAAAGAAAGAAGAGTTAATCAAGAATCAATAGACATCTGAGCAAAGTCCTTTAGATGAAACAAAAACAGTTTAGGGGGAAGAAAACAACAACAACAAAAAACTATCATTAAGATTCTCAGGGAGATAAGAGATGATAATTTGACCATGAAACAAGAAAAACTATTAAGGAGGAAAAAAGTCTTCAGAGGACAAAAAGGAGCTCCTTGAAATTATCAAAATTATAACACAAATTGAAAATTCAGTAAGAGGGTTACAAGATAAAGTTGAAGCAATCTCTAAGAAAGTAAAACAAAATGACAAGAGATGGAAAATTGACAAGTGGGGAAAAAAAGAGGTCATTTTAGGAGGATCAAATCTTTAAATAAGATTTCCAGAAAGAAAACAGAACATGGAAGAGGGGAAATTATCGAAGAAATAATTCAAAACATTTCTGAGCATTAACGGTTATGAGTTTCCAGATTGAAAACGTTTACCAAGTTCCCAGCCCAGCAGATGGGTATCTATCCACACCGAGTCATCTCATTGTGAAATTTAAGGAATCAAAGATAAAGAGTAAAGCTTTGGGTGAGTAGGAGGGATAGATTACATACAAATGATCAAGAATCAGACTGACTTCAGGCTTCTTTACGGCATTAGCCGAGGACAATAAAACAATGCCTTCAAAACTCTGGGGACACATGATATTTTTACCCAGAATTCTACTTCCAACCAAACCTAGCAAATGTAAGGGTAGAAAATGATGTTTTTATAAATAAAAGTTTTCTAAAGTTCACTTCCCAACCACTTTTTCTCAACAAGTTGTGAAGGATGTACTCCTCCAAGAAAAGGAGTAAACAAAGGAAGAGGAGGACAGGAGACTTAGGAATTTAGGACTCTAACAAAAGAGACAGGCGGGGACACCTGGGTGGCTCAGTCGGTTAAGTGTCTGTCTTCGGCTCAGGTCATGATCCCAGGGTCCTGGGACGAGTCCCACACAGGGCTCCTTGCTCAGTGGGGAGCCTGTTTCTCCCTCTGCCTGCCACTCCCCTGCTTGTGCTCGCTCTCTCACTTTCTCACTCTGACAAATAAATAAAATCTTAAAAAAGAGAGAGAGAGACAGGCAAAGGGAATACTTAGCAGGATGATGGGAGATCCCAGGATACATTTGGACGGAGAGAGTAGTCAGTCCAAACTAGTAAGGTCAGAGGATCCTGGGACAGATGTCTCCAGAGCATGAAATTGATTATCGCACCTAGCATATTTGAACATATTAAGAAGAGAGTTACACCCCTTGAGGACTGTTTGGGGGCACAAAACTAAACAATTAAAAATATATATATTAGATCCAGGAAAAGCAAAAGGTTATTGAAGAAAGGAAAAGTAATAATGTCAGTTAGTACCACTTGGTTCAATTATAAATAGTATTTACCTAGTGAAAACAATGTAAATATATGGCTTAACAAAATCACATGTTCACACGGAGGATGTATGTTTGTGATGCAGGCAGGCAAGTGGAGGAAGACAGCTAAAACCTTGTCTTGCATAATAAAAATAGATAATATGTAATACTAAAAAATCAAGAAAAAGTAGTTACTTCAGTTGCAGTCCAGTAATGTTATTTAAAGATTTAGAGGTGAATTTATTTTTTTTAAGATTTTATTCGTTTTTTTCTTTTTCTTTTTTTTTTTTCTTCATTTATCTGACAGAGAGAGAACACAAGCTGGGGGAGTAGCAGAGAGAGAGGGAGAAGCAGGCTCCCGGCTGAGCCTGATGCCAGACTCAGTCCCAGGACCCTGAGATCATGACCTGGGCCGAAGGCAGACGCTTAACAGACTGAGCCACCCAGTCTGTTAAATTCATCCTGGAGATGAATTTAAAAAGAAAATAATCAGAGCTAAAATTGTCTCTGGGAGGAAAAAAAAATAATGGTGGGGACATGGAGAGAAGATAGTTGTTTTTCGAGGTAAGTTTTGCAGAACTGTTTGATCCTTCTTGCGTACATAATTTCGACAATTTTTTTTTTTTTAACTCCCAAACCTGTCAGATAAAACCCAAACTCTTGGCAGTCCAAGAGCTCACCTGATGGAGTCAGAGTGACCTGGATTCTAATAGCAGCTTGGCCACTTCCCAGCTATGTAACCTTGGGCAAGTTATCTAAGTTCCCCAAACTCCGTGAAAAGGGGATAATAATAGTTCTCATGGTAACGGTGCAAACCGACTGATCCACAGTCCTGGTTGTGAAGAGTGAAGAAAAGAACCCATGTCAAGTCTAGGCATTATGCCTGATGCATCCTCAGTGTTGTATACACGTTTGCTAATGTTTTTTGCCTTGATCAGGCTGACATTCTAGTCTCTCTGTAATCCCTCCCATCTGCTTTTCCAACCTCCTGTCTTATTCCTCTTCTAGACAAACTCGAAGCTTGGGCCAGGCTGTTCTCATCTTTCCTGAAATCTATGGCTCTCTTGCCAAACTCCCTGCAACTGTTTGTTTTCCTATTCACCAACCTATTTTGGTTGAGATAACAATGGAAATGAAATGTGTTACACCCTGTAAATAACTAGACAATATTTGCATTCATAGGATCGAAATCCAAGATGTAAATATTTCCTCTAGGGGCTAAAAGCCGAAAGGGGGAGTTCCATTTTTGTTCAAGATGTGTTAATCTTGTCATCGCTCGAGGTTGCCATGGTTCCTGTTTGGCACTTCCAGGCCTTAAGCTTATGCCACTATATGGGAACAAGTAGAAAGAACCGCATTTGCCTGAGACAGGGAGACTGGCAGGGTAAGGATCTTGTGAGATAAGCCAGTGTTGCAAGTGGAAACACAAGCCAGAATTTTTGTGTCTTAGTTACACACTGATTCTCGCTGCTCCTGACGCTGCGTATTTCCAGCTTCATTTTTTCCCTGGGGAATGGGGAACAATTTATTTTGTAAACCAGGGAGATACCCTTTTTCCTTTTGTGTGGCACAATTTAAGTGGGGAAAACCCAGTAACCATTTACTTGTCGTTTTTTAGAATAAAGTCTTCGATTTTGTAAGTAATTTATTAGAGCCAGTTATTTTATTAGAGAGACTTCATTAGGATGTAAAGATAAACATGCTCTAACCTAAAAAATAAGGGTTAAACCAGAGAAAATTCAGCTAATTAACTTGGACAATTCAGACTCCTCTGTTGACTTCACAATTATTTTCAAATTCACAGTCATAGTTAGAAGGGTTCCTTGGACAGAAATCAAAATTGCGTTTTTATGAGACTCGCTAACCTACCTTTGGTGACATTTGTGCCCTGTGCTACTTTTTTGGTTCTTATCTAGCCTCTTAGAGACTTTTGGTCTCTGGTGTATATGGGAAGTAAATAGTAATATGGGAATAGTGTTAATTGCTCTTGATTGCTTCAAATGCTCACAAGATTTCAAACTTTATAAATCCTCTTATAAGATTTCTTTTGCAGATTTAAAGATGAGGGATAATATCATCTTCCTTCTAACCATCATTCTATGGTGAATTCAGATAGACCATCCAGAATCTTAAACAAATTCAACAGCATTTTGTCATTTATTATCCTTACCATTGATATTTTGTTGACATTTCCTGACACTTTATGACATCCCTAAGGCATATGGTACTCAATCAGTAACTATAAGGTATACATCTGTGTAGACGAGGAATATTCTCTTTCCTCATAGGGTAAATAATTCATGAAGGGTTCTTTCATGCGAGCTGTATCAGTTTTTTAGGTATCAATAGTAAAGTGAGAGATGAGAACATTTTAATGTGAAACAGAAAAGTAAAAACCCTCAGGTTAAGTTTTGAAAACGCTTATTCCCTTGGCTTTAAAGAGGGGTAAAGTAGAAGATATTTAGTAGAGCAAAGGACTTCTAAACTTCGCTTTAGTTTCAGCTTCAACTTTAGGACACTTCAGAAACAATTAGAGCACAGGTCAATCTCTGTTTTAGATAATTTCTTCTAAACTGTGTATTAACCCATGATTGCCCTTTACTTCTAATTACTTTCTTGCTTATTATTATCTTTCTTAATTTAAACATATGTGCTTGTTTAAATCTCATGGTAACAAAGTCCTGGAAAACAGACAAGGATATATTGCCAATGAAAAGTTGCCAACTACAGGTTGTGACTATTCTTAAAATAAGGTCAAACCCAGGGGTGCCTGGGTGGCTCAATCACTTAAGCATCTGACTCTTGATTTTGGCTCAGGTCATGATCTCAGGGTCATGGGATCGAGCCCCGTGTTGGGCTTGCGCTCAGTGAGGAGTCTGTTTGTCCCTCTCCCTCTGCTCTTCCCCCGCTCTCTCTCTCTCTCTGTGTGTCTCTAAAATAAATAAATTTTTAAAATCTTTAAAAAAAAAGGTCAAGTCCAAAAAAGGACCCATAAACCAAGTTTCCAGGACCCTTCAGTATGCACTGGCTACCAATGACTAACATGAAAGTAACACTGAATATCAACCTCTGTGGTTCGAAAATTTCATCTGATAATGGCATCTTCCTTGGGTTCAATACTACAGTGACTTCAGGTACAATGGTTGCCAACTCTTCAATTAACAGATTGATGAATATCCTGAAAAATCGGGCAGTTCTCAAGTGGTAATCCCACTAATGGATATTATGCTTGATAAATTAATTCTGAGGCTTAACTTCTGTGCAGAGTGGAAAACAATTAGAAAATCAAAGAGAAAACAAAAATAGACAACAGCACAAGATACAAATTTCCAAGAAATAGCTTGTAGCATCTCAGATAGAGGAGGACAAGAAGACGTAGACCCTTCCAGAAACGCGGCCCATGACGCAAGATGACTGCCTCACTAGTCTGCCTCAAGTGGCTGAGTGGTGGAATGCTGGCTTGCGCATGCACATGACATGAGTGCAAAAGCTTTTTGTTCGTGACGATTTTACTGCTGTCTATGCAGGACTCACTCAATTACATGTGATGACCACATACTTTTTCCATCGCAGCATCTATAAGAATGTTTAATTTGGATTTTCCAGAACAGCAGCTAATGAATGGCCAAAGGGGCCTCACATCCCTTTCCACCAAGTGGTGCCCAGGGACCCCCACCCGTGACTGCTGTTGGTAACTGACCATTAGGTTTAATAGTTCCCTGATTTCTTTCTTTTTCTTATTCTACTTTTTTCTTCTCTCTTTCAACTACTGGTAATACGCAGGTTGGGGTCAAACACTTCACAAATTATTTCTGGCTTAATAGTCCTCGTTTTCAAATGTGCTTTTCAGACTTTAATTAAACCTAGTCTCCCTGAGGGCCTATGGGGAAGCAGTGTTTTTTCTGCTTTCCAGAAGGGGACAATGGAAAAAGAATAATGACTACAGACAGTAGAAGTGGAAAGGGACAATAAAAAAGAAACTCTCCTGACCTATTCTGAATTTAGAAGCTTTTCTGCCTGTCTTCAGACCTAAATTCACACTATGAAGCATTCTAGGGGAAATCTGTTTCCTTGAGGAGGTTGAGAGGCATTATATTCTATGTTAATAACATGAGAAAAAATTCTCATTAACTAATATCTTATAGGTGTAGCATCATATATAAAGTAAAATACAAAATATGAGAAAACTGTCCAGTTTCAGTTTATTTGCTTAGATAAAAATTATTTTATTATTTATTAAGTAATAAAAATGATTATTTTTTAAAAAATATTTTATTTATTTATTTGTCAGAGAGAGAGAGAGCACACACAAGCAGAGGGAGTGGCAAAGACAGACGCTTAACTGACTGAGCCACCCAGGCATCCCCAAAATGATTATTTTTTATTTCTAGGCAAATTTTATTCACAATTAGATGAAAAATAATTATAATTTGGCCTACCTGCCTTCAAGTCATATAATTGGATAATCTTATATAATTATAATTTATTGAGACAATTGGAAATATAACCACTTTGTCTTTAAAATCCACACATAAGTGGACGTAAAACAGTTAAACAACAAAACCTCAATGAGGCAGCCACTGGTTAGTTGTAGCTGTACTTACTGAGGCCAAAGAGTACATTTGCAAGTGGTATACTAAACTAATAATAATAATAATAAACATAGGGGACATATTTTGGGGGATAACGAAATATCCTTGAGAAGGCACCTATCCTTTCTTCCACAGTAAGGCAAAGAGAATTTTATTTTTATTTATTTATTTATTTTTTTTTAAATATTTTATTTATTTATTCATGAGAGACAGAGAGAGAGAGGCAGAGGGAGAAGCAGGCTCCCAAGGAGCAGGAAGCCCGATGCGGGACTCGATCCCAGGACCCTGGGATCATGACCTGAGCCGAAGGCAGACGCTTAACCGTCTGAGCCACCCAGGCACCCGAGAATTTTATTTTTAAAGGCAGATGGTTTGGGACGCCTGGGTGGCTCAGTCGTTGAGCGTCTGCCTTCAGCTCAGGTCATGATCCCAGGGTCCTGGGATCGAGTCCTGCATCGGGCTCCCTGCTTGGCGGGAAGCCTGCTTCTCCCTCTGTCTCTGCCCCTCCCTCTGCTTGTGCTCACGCTCTCTCTCAAATAAATAAACAAAATCTTTAAAAATAAATAAATAAATAAAGGCAGATGGTTTCGGCCCGTTTTTAAAGAAAAGGTCAAAGAGCTCCCCCTCCTTGAGGTACAGTTCTGCACGAATCTTAAGAGCTTACAGGAACAGAAGCAACAAGGTACAGACATCAAATTGATGAAGATCCTCTCACAAAACTTTATTTTTTTATTGAAGTAATAAATAACCTACAGTGTTATATTAATTTCAGGTGCACAATATAATGATTTAACAATTCTATACATTGCCCAGTGCTCATCACAGTAACTGTACTCTTAATCCCCTTGCTCTGTTTCCCCCATCCTCCCCCTTGGCAACCACCAGTTGGTTGTAAAATCTGTATTTTTAATAATTGCAGACGAAGAAACGAAAAGAATGAGAATGTTGTACAGACATCATATCAGAAAGAAAATGCTCAAGCATGGGCCCGTTTGGAGTGGACAGAGGAGTAGGAGTGACAGAGTCGAGGGGCAGAAGAAGCATAAGACGTGGACAAGACAAGGTGAGAAACCGCTTCCTTGGTCTGTAGGGCCCTGGCCCGGTGTTCATTACAAGGGACTTCTCACTATCCTTCCCACACACCAGATGATCAATCCAGGCTAACTGTGGTGATTCCATTCACCTTGCCCGTAACTGGCTTAGAAAAGGGGCTTGTGACCCAATGAGGACAAGTCTGCTGAAGTTGACAGAATGGGTGAATGGAAAGAACTTCAGGATTTGATGACATTGTTGAATTATTCATCGACCAATCTTGAATCCTCCCCTACTTCTGGACTTCCATTCATGTGAAATAATGTTTCCTTATGTTTAAGCCAGTTTTTTTATTTATTGAAGATGTGATTGGCTTTATTAATCGATTCATGAATCGGGCAGCACCCCATCAAGGAGAGGGGAGCTCCCAAGCCAGTTTAAATCAGGGTTTTCTGTTATTTGTTAAACAAGAATTCTCTAATTGAAATAATTAATGAGATATATTGGGTATTTCACCAAAACTCTTGCAGGGTATATTTTTATTATGGTTTCCCTAATGTACATTTATATTTAAGTTGGCTGAGCCTAGTTCATTTCACAATTTGGGTTCTCTTCTCAGCTCATAGATCTTTCTCAAGTCCTAACTCAACAATTCCTTTATATGTTGTTTAGTTGAGAGGCATCTGAACTAACTGACTCTAAATAACTTTTTAGCCAAGATGCTGGTGTTCAGAATGGAAGGATAAGTGAGCAGCATTCACTACAAAATAATGCTTAAAACATCTATGCATGTGTCACATATGATTCCTTCTAGATTATGTAACAAATGAGCGAATAAAGATGTCATCAACTAGCCAATTTGACGTTCTTATTAATGTGGCCAGAAAATAAATAGAATTTATAAAGAATTTCTTTATGCCCCTCACTCTTCTACGAACTGATGACTATCTTATTAATGACAATATATTCTCCATTCTGTGCTGGCCATTGAGAGCTAAACGTTCACCATGGATATTAATATTCATGTTGCTGAGATTAGGAACAATGGGTATTAAAGAATAGTCCTGCTATTTCAAAGACCTTGATCTTGATCTTCAGCTAGTATTGCTGAAGCTGAAAAATTTCAGGTCTTTCAGAAACAGTATCTTTGGGTTAAAATTTGACTGTTTAGAGTGCCTGGCAATGGCAGCACTACAATGAATGCAGTCTATGGCAAATTTGAACAGTAAAGTGAAGTGGGGTGGCCTCTAACCTAGGGGTTCTCACATCCTCTGGGGCCCCTTTGTTGTGTCCTTTTGCCAGAACTCTTTTGTCCTTAGTTTGACCTTAATAATAGCATATAGGTAACAAAGGGAGAAATATAGTAGGGGAGATATTAATTCTTGCACCCAGCATTCTTAGGAATACATTCTTTCCTTTTATATTTGTAGTCTTTAGTGCTTTAGTACACCTAAGTGCACCTCATAGCACATCTGAGCTATTGCAATACCTTGACCTCTGCTATTTCCCACTTGAAATAAATCTCATGCTCCTGTCAAGTTGCCTTTCTTGTCCACAGTTCTTATATATTACCCTCATGACAGCTATAATGATTCTTTTAAAATATTTGCATAGTATACTGTGTTCCTCCTCTTACTCTCAACTTTTCTGTATCCTTATATCTTGATGTGCTTCTTGTAATTGAATTTTGTTTTCTTATCCAGTTTGATAATTTTTGTATTTTAATTAGAACATTTACTTCACTTACATTGAATATAATTATTGATATGTTTCGGGTTATATCTACCATCATAATATTTGCTTTCCATTTGTTTCTCCTGCTCTATGGTCTGTTTTCTCTCATTTCCTGTCATCTTTTGGGTTGATTTTATTATTGTCAATATTCCAATTTCCTCCTTCTATTAGTTATACATTCTTTTATTATTCTTTTACTGCAGAGATTATAGTATTAACTTGCCAAATTCTAATATAATATTATTTGGTATTTTTACCCTCTTACCAGACAATGTAAGAGCCATAGAACCTTGACACTCTATTTGTCCTTCTCCTAACTTATATGGTATTATTGTATTTTAATTTCATATTTATTGAAAACTCCACAATAAATTATTGCTATTTTATACAGTCAACATTTATTTATGCTTGTTTGCATACTTATTCTTCTCATTGTTCTTTATTCCTTGAATATGGGGCTCAATGTCTTTCATAAATTTTGAAAAATTCTTAGCCATTGTCTCTTCAAATATGGCTTCTGCCCCATTTTCTTTCCCTCTTTCCTGTTGGGGCTCCAATTGTATGTATTTTGGACCTTCTCACTGTAAGCTCCATGTCTCTTATCCTCTGTTCTGTATTTTCCACACTTTTCTCTCTCTACATTCTGGATATTTTCTTCTGCTCCATTTTCCAGTTCACTAAATCTCTTTTTAGCTTTGTCTAATTTGTTATTAATCTTTTCCATTGAATTCTTAATTTTAATTATTGTATTTTTCAGATATAAATTTTGGGGGGCTCATTTTCAGGTTTTCAGTTCTCTTCCAAAATCTCAGTCTTTTTATTATTTTGATGTAGTAAATATAGCTATTTTTAAGTCTATGCTGGATGGAGCCTCAGCGGGTCTATTTCTATTTTCTCTTGTTTATCTAGGTTTCCATCATGTTTCCCTTTGTGTACTTGGTTATTTTCGGGTGTGGTATGTTTTTACAGAAATTTGCTTCTATAGGCAGCAAGGGGTTCTAACAATCCAATTTCATCATTAAGCTGATTTGAAGCAGGGATTCAGTCTCTGTGAAGATCAGTTGACTCCCAGTTCACACTTACTTCTATAATGTAGCCTATTGAAGTATCAACCTAAAGCATAAATGGTTTACCAGATTTATTCCCCACCCCTTTGTGATTTAAATTTTTTTGCCTTGGCTTTACAAGCCTGTCAAAAACCCTCATTTCTCAATTTCTCAGCCACTTCTTCCAGAATTGGTAAAGGCTCTATAGGAAAATTTCCCTAACTGCCAAGCTTATGTCTGTGATTTGTTTTCTCCTGGAACTTGGCCCTGTAATTCTTAATTAACTTGTTGGTTCTCTAATGCCTTCAAGGAATTTTTTTTTCCTAACATTTTGTCCAGGGTTTTTGTTTTGTTGTTGTTCTCAGTGGGAGTGTTTATTCAAATTACCCAGTCTACCATGCCAGAAGTGAAGAATCTGATCCTTTAAAAATATAAGTCAAATGATGACACTGAAACTCTCCATAAATAAAATGAAAGTCCAATGACTTTACAGAGGTCTGGAAGAGCCTAGGCAATCTGGATCCAGGCTACCTCTCCAACTTTATTGCCTCCAACTCTCCAATAACTTTCCAAAAATCTAATGATCAACTCAATGTAAACTTCTAAAGTAGAAAGGCCATGTGATATGTCTATTTAATAACCCCCACAGCATTTAGCATATTATCCAACCAATATATCAATTATGATTAAATTTGAATATACGCTAAAAAATAAAGCCCAAAATAGTGGCTTAAACTAGACAGTTTATTTCCCACTTAAATGGAAGAAGTCTGGAGATAGGCAGTGCAAGGGTGTTATGAAGGCAGCAAGTGTCAGGGACCCAGGCTTTTTTTTATCTTGTTGCGTTACTCTGCATGGTTTCCATTCCCAAGGTTCATCTATGGCCTAAGATGATGCTAAAGTTCCTGATAATAGCCGTAAGGAGGAAGAGGGAAGTAAAAGAGTGCCCCTCCATTTTAGCAGACTTTTCAGAAGACATAACATCTCTGCTTTCTTCTGATCACCTAGCCAGTCATGTGGCTTCACCTAGCTACAAGGGCAACTCAGAAATGCAGACTTTTAGCTAAGAAGCAGTGGGCTAAGCTAAAAAAATTGGAGTACTTTTAGTAATGAAGGGGAAATAAGACACTGGTATGCATTTAGCAATCTCTGCTACAAACACTAAGCACGTTTTTCCTTAAAATTTCTTGGATTCTCTCTTTTTCTTGATCTTGAGCACCTCAACTACTGCTCATTACTAATTCACATTCAATACTTACATCATTAAAATACACCATTTCAATCTTCCAAAGATTCTCCATGCAAAATCCTACAATTGAAACTTCTCTACCAGGTAAAAAAAACTTGTCTTCTTTTTCTTATGCAAACATAGAAATATTATTTCTTTAATGAAATTTTTTTTGGCAAAATGAGAGATGGGAAATTTTCCCCTGAACACCCAGACCTGTCGTTCACACATCTTCAGTGAGTTTACTCTGGTCTACTGAATGTGAATGCTTCTCTTAATTAGTCCATATCTATAGTTGATTTATGTAGTGTGAGTGCCACTATCTTAGTCAATTTGGGCTGCTATAACAAAATAACAGACTAGGTGGCTTATAAACAGCATAGTTTTATTTCTCATAGTTCTGGAGGCTAGGAAGCCCAAGATCCTGATATAGAAGATTCAGTGTCTGATGAGGATCTGTTTTCTGCTTTATAGATGGCCATCTCTTTGCTATGTCCTTCTGTAGGAGAAAGGGTAACAGATGTCTCTGGGGGCTCTTTTATAAGGGCACTAATCTCATTCATGAGGGGTCCACCTTCATGACCTAATCACCTCCTAAACGTCCCACCTCCAAATACCATACAAATACCATTGGGGATTAGGTTTCAATATATGAATTTTGGGGGGACACAACATTGAGTCTATAGCAGCCATTGTCTGTGAACCTCTAATTAATGTGTTTCTTGGTGCCAATACTTTCTATATTGGATTTTGCTTAATGTGTGTCTTTTCCACTAGAAACTAACCTTCAAGCGGTAGGAAGCATGTTTTGCTTCTGTGCCTAGCATCTAGCATGGTGTGTGGGACATAGTAGGTGTTCATTACACATCTGTTGGAAGAAGGAGGAATTTAACCTTTACCACACATCTATTATATGCCAGGTAGTACAGTAAGTGTTTTACAAATATAATTTTACTGATTTTTCATAATAGCCAAATGTGATAAGAATTATATTCCCTTTCACAGATGACGTAAATGAAACTTGAAGAAGATAAATGATTAAACTAAGTCACAAAGCTAGAAAGAGGTGGATCTGAGGTCTGACCTATAACCTCTGTCTCCATTGTAAAGGCTCATTTTACTCTGGCACATTTATGTCAACCAGGTGGGCTGTTCCCAGGCTTCCTTTGATAACAGCTTGACCAATTTCATGATAAGATGGCAATAGTAAATAGTAGATTATTATCCTTTCAGTGACAAATTCCTGAAGTCTCCTTGTTTTAATTAGAGGAATTCAGTTATAACAATTAGATTTTAGGCATAATGGTAGGCAGTTATGGGAGTTGCTGGTTTAGAAAGGACAGATTCAGGAACATGTCTTCAAAAATCAAACAATGTGGATATTTTCCTACTCCGCTAACACCAACTGCCCTCAAGGATCAGTTGTTCAGGTGATACAATTTTGATACTAGGATCTCTAGGAAAAAGCAGAAATAATGACAAAAGTTTCAGCCATGATACCAGAAAAACTTTAAAGGGTAAAGAAAAGGCAAGAAAGGCAGAATAGAGGAAAAAAGAAGAGAGGGAAATATATACAAAAGAGCAGAAAACATACACAACAGTGAAGTGGAGAGGAAGGAAATGGCACCCATCTGTTTGGTTGTTGCTTTGGGTTTACTTCCTTTAGCTACTAAGCTTTCAGACCCCATTCTTTCAGTAATAGCATCCCCATTTACTTTTTGGTAATTCCATCCTCACTTTTGGATACCATCTGATGGGACTGTTGTTCAGAGACCCTGCCTTCCCCCAGCCGCTGAGAAAAGAGTTGAACCTAGCTAAACCAGTCAAATGCTCTCTTCCTGGAATCAGAATCCTTTGTTTCAGATGCAGCTGTTGAGAAGTTCATGCTGTGGAGACTTCATGTGAGCTGTTTGGGTCTGTCCTTTCCACCATTGGGTCTTCAGCCTCCTCTTCTCAATCTGGAGCTTCCCCAGTTTTCCCAATAAATTTCTTTCTTGCTTAAGTTTACCGGAGGCAGCTACTGTTGTTTGCAATCAAAGAACACGAGTTGATACAGTCAAGGAAGAAGGTAGGTGGAAATAAATGCTGAAATTAAGATCTGGGATGAGATCCATTGAGAATCTATTTTCAGTTCCCAAAACACTAGGTACTGGGGACAAACCTAGTTTAAATCTGAAGCAAAGTACAAATTAGTGTTCAATCATCTTAGATCTCTAGGAGCAAATATACTCACTCTATAAAGTAGTAGAGGGTTTCCAATAGGTGAGAGTAATATTCTTTTTCAAGGATAATCTATTGTAGGATTGACATCACAATTTGGGTTACTGAAAAAGTATGTGTTTCCTGAAAGGCAGAGGTTTACCTCAGTTTTTACTTTACAAGATCTTTGTGTCTTTGATATTCACATCTTTGGCATGACTAAAGGATTTTTCCATTCAAATCAACCTCCTTCAGTTTGGCTAGTCCCACCTTCCTCCCCCCTGATTTGCCCCATGGGATTCTTTTCACTGCCAAGGATTAAAGTCTCTGTGAAAGCCTTGAAGGCAATAGACATCTGTACTGGAAAGGAGATACAAAACTGTCCAAAAAGAGAGAAGCACTCCCAAAGCTTAAGTGAGAAAATAATTGAACTCTTATTCATGTTGGAAAAAAGTCTGGTTTCAAACTGAGATTTTTATTGACTTTTTTTGTCATAAAAGGATCGTTTATGTTGAATAAGGAACAGTTATTGTTCTACTTTACCAAAGATGCTAAGTTTGCATGTTTTAAACATCAAACAAACATCTCCATAGAGAATGGCTTGCTGCCAATAACTGGTGAGCAGGCCAGACTTTCAGAGCAGCCCACTTATACCAGTTCTGTGTTGGTGGGTGAGCAATTCAAGATAGAAGGCTGAATTAGAATTCAGCCCTAATCCTGCTAGGGATGCTGGTTTTATTAGGTCTGAGTTTGATGGTCAGAAGACAATCCCACATTGCTCTACAGCACAGATCCATTGCTCTCTCCTCAAGCCATGCACATGAGAGGCACGGTGTTGTTAGCAATGTACAAACAGCAGATGCCATGAGTACAAATAAAAAGGACACCCAGTATATAATGTAGACCTTAACGATTACCTTGTTCTCAGTCCTAATCTCTCCACCTTATACATATCTTACATTAATATTATATTCTGGCAATTGATGTGTGGAGTCCTATGTTGTGCCAAACTAAATTGATTGTCAGTTTAGACATGATAAGGGGGATCATGCAAGAATGATATATTATCAGAACTCTATCATCTCAACATTAGTCGGTTATTCAGTCTATTTATCTAACAACTCATGGGAAGCCTGAGGCTGGAAATGAAGGAATATGATCAATGGAGAAGAACTGAGCTCTAGATATTAACTCTTAGAAAATAGCCCCTTGAAAATGTCTTCTCTTTATGTTTATTTGCCATGGGAAATGGTATATTTGTCTGCTCTGTGTGAAAATTTAGCTTGGGGGGAAAAATCACATAGGTTATTATGTTAGGTCTCCCAAATGATTAGATGACTGACCCTTTCAGCAAAAAAACCGCAGAGTTCTTTGCTTTTCTTATAATTGCTCAGGCTTCAGTTCTATTGAAAAGAGACTGGAAAAGCCATTCTATGAAATGACTCTTTAATATTTGATAAATGAGTCAGTCTTGTGAGCCTATATGGTTGCAGCAGTCATGCTTCTCAGCTGAGACTGCCTATGTTCACATGGGATGGTCATTAAGCAAACCTTTTAAGATGACAGGACTTCAGTTCTTCTGTCTCATTTCCTAGAAAGAAGAATAATGGAATAAAGTCTGGAGAGTTAAAAGGGAAAATAAAGGGTATG
Organism: Neomonachus schauinslandi; assembly: GCF_002201575.2. Classification (NCBI taxonomy): domain Eukaryota; kingdom Metazoa; phylum Chordata; class Mammalia; order Carnivora; family Phocidae; genus Neomonachus; species Neomonachus schauinslandi. The sequence goes on along the minus strand of NC_058405.1, from coordinate 54,856,590 downwards.
CACCCTTCCCCCCACCACAGCTTTTTTTTTTTTTTTTAAAGATTTTATTTATTTATTTGAGAGAGAGAGAGCACATGAGAGGGGGGAGGGTCAGAGGGAGAAGCAGACTCCCCGCCGAGCAGGGAGCCCGATGCGGGACTCGATCCCGGGACTCCAGGATCATGACCTGAGCCGAAGGCAGTCGCTTAACCAACTGAGCCACCCAGGCGCCCCCACCACAGCTTTCTACCCTAGAAAGGCAACATAATTTGTGGTAAAAAGCTGTATTCTAAGTGGCAAAGTAAATAGGAGATATTTATTCCTAAATCTTCATGACACTTTAATGAGATAGTGGGAGAATATTATTATTAGGCCCTTAATGATTTAAGAAAATTGAGACAAACGGATGCTGGAAAATATATTAAATATTACACTATTAATCTGAATTAAAAGACCAGAACATGTCCAAATATCTTTGTTCAGGGAAATGAATCTCCAGCTGGAGAGTGAATTGGACAATATAGATACTAGATAGTCAGCTTTCATCTGGATCCAGATGTTATTTCCATTCTAGTCCAAGTGAGATTTGCTTTTAACCACAGACTCAGAGAGCTCTGGTCTCTACCCAGAGAAACCGGACTGTCAGACCTCTCCCTTGGATTTCTCCTTCCTGCCACACACTCCCACACCTCATGCACTCCACATATACCTACCAGCTGCCCACCAGAACCAGCTGCCTCAAGACCGGGCTGTCAAGGGAAGTCTTCCTGTGGATGGACAGCCCTTGGCAGCAGCAGGAGTCCTCAGCAAGATTGTCCCTTTGGCCTCAGTTCCAACTTTGGGCTCTGACCCAGGTCTGGCAAAAGATAATACATACCCATTGTAGGAAATATGAAAAGGACATAGGATTTTTTTTTTAATTGCTTATAATCTCACCACCCAGAGTGATCACTGTCAATATTTTGGTATAGTTTTTAAAATTGTAATCTAAATAAAACATATAAATGTTCATTTAGTTGGGGGTCACACACACTGTACATGCAATTTTGAATCCTGCTTTACTTCTTTATTTTTAACTTTGTATGCGAGCATTTCTCCATGTTATAAAAACGTTCTTTGTAATCGCCACATACCATCTATGATATAAAAAATAATGATTATAGAGATCAAGGAGAAACCACAAAACTGAAGGGGAAAAAAGGAAACAATCTAAAAGTTGAAGATGGAGGAATGATTGTTCTAATTACCAATTTATAGATCCTAAAACGTTATGGAGGAGGGTGTTTGAGGAAAAAATTAGGAACTGGTACATAAGGAATGAAGCTGCTTTGATAAATGTATAAAATAACAAAAAAATAGTTGTTAGTAAAGGCATAACATATAATATTTAAATACCAAGAAAATGATTGCTTTTGTGCAGCATCTTATTATATTGGTAAGATTAATTAATTCAGTTTGATTAAATAATAAGAGGGAAATGCCTACATTTTATTTTTTTAAAGATTTTATTTATTTATTTGAGAGAGAGAGAATGAGAGACAGAGAGCATGAGAGGGAGGAGGGTCAGAGGGAGAAGCAGGCTCCCAAGGAGCAGGGAGCCCGATGCGGGACTCGATCCCGGGACTCCAGGATCATGACCTGAGCCGAAGGCAGTCGCCCAACCAACTGAGCCACCCAGGCACCCCGGGAAAAGCCTACATTTTAAAGAGAAGCCTAGAGAAAACATTTAAAAAGGAGCTCCTTAATTGTAAGCATAATATTCTTAACATGACATTGCAGGTTCTGACATTAGATTCCCTTTGTGAGCCACCGTGAGGAGTTAGAAAAAGAGGTAGACAGGATGTTAAAGGCAGAACTGTCTAATTCCTCCCCACCCCTGCCAAAGATTATTCTCAAGGAAAAGAAAAAAATGTGGTAGTATTTGACCTCTAGCAAGTATTTTGTGTTCACTGGAGATTGATCCTGATACCACAGCCCCTCCCTCCCTTTGTTTCTGAGTTATCTCCTTCTTCCCAATTACAGCCAAGGGGTTGGCTAGAGCTGGGAGGACAGGGCCCTGGAGAAGACTGTGGCTTATTGCAAAGATAATAGGCCTGGGGCTCAGGCAAAAGCTGCCTTCCAATCCAAGGCTTATCACTTCTAGCTGTGTCACTGGGGCAAGTGACTCAAACTGTCTGGGGTTCCCTTTCCCCCTTTATACAGTGGAGATAATAAAATCTTTTTTCATATGGGATATTAAATTAAAGTTGGTTATTGTTATTTATACTTCATTTCTATTTTTCCATATATTTTAGTCCCCCGCACCCCCACTTTTTTTGACCATGGAGTTGTAGCTCATTTCAACAGTGATTCTGGTTTCTTGTTCATTTCCTCTTTATCATTAATCCCACGAATTTGTGCTATGATAAGCCAGAAAGATTCTTTCATCTCAGTACTTGTCATTTGATGTTTAATAAAGCTCATAGGTGGCACTAATAATATTCTTTAAACATTCATTAAACAAAATTCCCTCAATAAATTTTTTATTGAGAGCCTAATATGTGCTAAGCACTATGCCAAATGATATGGCTAGAAATTAATAAATCCTAGCTGGATAAGAAAATCAAAGAGATGATGTCCAATATATTTACAAAAAGGTTTAGGCAAATATTTTTTTTCTTTTTAAAGATTTTATTTATTTGACAGAGAGAGACACAGCGAGAGAGAGAACACAAGCAGGGAGAGTGGGAGAGGGAGAAGCAGGCTGCCCACGGAGCAGGGAGCCTGGTACGGGGCTCTATCCCAGGACCCGGGGATCATGACCTGAGCTGAAGGCAGACACTTAACGACTGAGCCACCCAGGCACCCCTAGGCAAATATTTTTAAAATGTATAAGGCTAGTAAAAATTGGATTCTTGGTGTAATATAAGTTAATGACAATATTGGTTTAATTTTAGGAAACTTTCTTATAGGGTAAGAATATGAATTAAGAAATTGGAAAGGTAAAATGGAGTGTTAATCAGGAGACTTAATTTCAGCCCATGCAATAGCTATACAATTTTGAGTAAGACATTTAATTTTCCTGGACTTTAGTTTCTTTATCTGTACAATGGAATTCAGGGTCACAAACTAAAATGAATCAAATACTTTCCTAAATAACTCATGGGTTCAAGAGGAAACCACAATGGAAATTATAATTAGAAGGGTAATTAGAAAGGTAATGGTAATTAATATTAATTAGAATAAAATGCATGTATGTAAATGAATTTAAAATATAAGACAGATTGAAAATAATTGAGTTACATGTGCATCTCAAAAAGCTAGGAAAAAACAAAGTTGAAAAAGAAAATAATGAAATTAAAAATGGAAAGTAAGGAAATTGAAAAATAATAAAAATACAGATTATTAACAAAACCAAAACCTCATTTTTGGAAATAATCCAGACAAGGCAATTTATGGAAATTGGCAATTTATGGTAATTTATGGGCTTAGCTCACTTATAAGTTTAGGTGCAAAATTTCTAAATTAAGTACTAACAAATCATATCCAAATGTATTACAAATAGAGTATGATTAATGGTATAGATTTTATGGAAAATAGTTCTTAAAAAAATTAAAAATAGAATTACCATATGATCCAGCTATCTCACTTCTAGGTATGTATCCAAAAGAATTCAAAGAAGATCTTATTAAAGAGATATTTGCACGCCCATGTTCATTGTAGCATTATTTACAATATTCAAAAGGAGGAAGCAACTCCAATACCCATCAGCAGATGAGTGAATAAAGAAAATGTGGAATATACCTGTAAGGGAATATTATGCAGCCTTAAAAAGAAAAAAGGAGGGAAATCTTGTCACACATACTACAACATGGATGAATCTTGAGGATGTTATGCCAAGTGAAATAAGCCAGTCACAAAAGAATACTGTATGATTCCACACATTTGAATGTCTAAAGTAGTCAAACTCAAACAGAGAATAGAAAGGTGGTTACCAAGAGCTGGGAAGAAGAAGGTAGCAGAATTAGTGTTTAGTGGGTATAGATTTCAGTTTGCAAGATGAACATGTTCTAAAGATCTGCTGCACAACAATGTGAATATACGTAACACAACTTAACCTTAAAAATGGTTAAGATGGTAAATTTAATGTTATGTGTTTTTACCATCTCACTGGCATGAGATTAAGTGATTATAGCACAGTGGATTAAGACAAAAAATGATTATGGCACAGCGGATAATACTCAGACACTGGAGTGAGATGGCCTGGGTTCCAATCTATTGAACTTTGGGTAAATTACTTTTCTGTTCCTTAGTTTCTTATTAAAGTAAAAATAAAAATAGATCATAACCCCCCGACCCAAATAACAACAACAAAAACACATCGTGAACAAGTAGGTTTATCCCAATATCTGTCAGTTTAATCCACTATATTAAGAGATAAAAGGATCAATAGATGCAGAAAAATGTTAAAATTCAACACTTGAAATGTTTTTCTCTATGACTTACGTGGCTTTTCTTTCTCTTCCTTTAGGCCTCTGCTCAAATGTCATCTTATCAGTGAGACCTTTAAAGGACCACCCTGTATGCACTGACACCCTACCACACCTGCCTTCTAACCCTGCTTTAGTTTTCTTCATAGAAGCACTTCCTAGGGGGCGCCTGGGTGGCTCAGTCCTTAAGCCTCTGCCTTCGGCTCAGGTCATGATCCCAGGGTCCTGGGATGGAGCTACGCATTGGGCTCCATGCTCAGCAGGAAGCCTGCTTCTCCCTCTCCCACTCCCCCTGTTTGTGTTCCCTCTCTCTCACTGTCTCTCTCTCTGTCAAATAAACAAATAAAATCTTGAAAAAAAAAAAGAAGAAGTACTTCCTAGACATAAAGATAATGGAAGAAATGACAAAGATAAAAATAGACAAATTTGACTACTTAAAAAGGTAAAACTTCTGGATGCCAAGAAAAACAATAAACAAAACTAAAAGGCAAATTTTAAAACTGGGAACAGTATTTACCAGCAATATAACTGGAAAGGGGAATGAGTTCATATATAATAATAATAATAATAATAATAATAAAACATTTATAGAAAGAGTGGGCAAAACCTGTATAGAAAGAGTAAACAGATTAATTCATTCACAAGAACATGAATTAGTGAATTAAATATTTAGAAAAAAAACCTTCGACCTCACAGAGAGGCTAAGAAATTTAAATAAAGGGATGCCTTTACATCCTAATATGTAGTTCTCTATTTTCAGTATTTTAATATGCTGAACCTATTATTTTTATAATTGGCAAATAATAAAAGTTGTAGAAAAAAGATTTTTATTAGGAATGTCCATTTAGGTTTTATGTATGTGATTCTTTAAGTCTTTAAATGGCTTTATTTAATATTGTATCTAACATAAATTTTACCCTGAAACTGAAATAAGATGATTAGTAGACAACATTCAGAACAACCATATATGTTGGTTGTAAAATATATAGGTTAACAGCATGGATGAACCTTAAAAGCATTATGCTTAAGATATAAAATGTCCAAAAGAGGGCAAATATATCAAGACAGAAAGTAGATTAGTGGTGCCTAGGTTAGGAGTGGGAATGATGAGTGACTGTAAATGGGAATGAAATTTCTTCTTGGGGTGATGGAAATGTCTTAGTGGTAATTAATGGTTGTATAACCTTGTAAATATACTAAAATTAATTGAATTCTACACTGAAAACAGGTGAATTTTATGGTATATGAAAGATATGTCAGTTGTTCAAAAAGATATAGTTTAAAAGACTTTAGCCAGATAGAACACACAATCTCAATTTAAAGTGATATCAAAGGTATGAGAAGTTTACTAGAATGACTTGTGAGGAGCTCCAGTAGTGCAATCGGTTAGTGCGCGGTACTTCTAGAATGACTTGTGAAATAGCCAATAGAATCTTAACTGTTTCTATCCTTAGATTTTCCTTAGTTTTGTCAAGAGACACATCATTAATTCAAACTTCCTAGAGGCATTTAGATGTAGAGAAACATCTGATTTATTGACTAATTCTCTAAAACATACTTTTATAAATTTAAAATACACACAATGGTTAGAATCAAGCTAGTAGTGGCCAATAGAAGACCCACTGCTTAATGAATGGATTAAGCTGCTTTGCAATTACAATTTAAATTTTTCATTCTTTCAGCAATTGATTATTGAGTGTTTACTATGACTAGTTTTAGAGGTAACTGCCAATATATAATTGTATGTATAGAAGTGATGGTGAAGGTAAATATTTTAAAATGCTCTTTGGAGTCAGGCTTATATGCTTAATTTCTAAGCATATCCTTTTAAAAAAAAAAAAAAATAGGTAGCACCAATGTAAATTTACTCTCAGTCCAGGAATCATGATGGTCAATGCAATATGAATTAGTGAGATTTCACTGTGTTTGCAAAAGTGTTACTGAGGTTATTCTTGGTAAATCTAAATGACTCTATAATATATTAATTAAAAGATATTTGCACAATGAGATATCACCTGCCACAGGTCAGGATGGCTAGTATCAAAAAGACAAGAAATAACTTGGTGAGGATATGGAGAAAAGGGAACCCTCATGTGCTGTTGGTGGAATTGTAAATTGGTACAGCCACTATAGAGAACAGTATGAAGGTTCCTCAACAAAACAAAAATAGAAATACCATATGATCCAGTAATTCCACTTTTGGGTATTTATCTGAAGAAAACAAAAACACACTAATTTGAAAGCAGATACGCACTCCTATGTTTACTGCAGTATTATTTACAATAAACAAGGTATGGAAGTAACTTAAGTGTCCATCCATAGATGAATTGATAAAAAAGATATGGTATATATATACATGCAATGGAATATTACTCAGCCATAAAAAAGAATGAAATCTTGCCATTCACGACAACATGGATGGACCTAGAGGTTTTATGCTAAGTGAAATAAGTCAGAGAAAGACAAATACCATATGATTTCACTTATACCTGGAATCTAAAGAACAAAACAAATGAACAAATAAAAAGAAACAGACTCTGCATTTATGAGTTATGTGCCTGATTAACAGGTACAAACTTCCAGTTATAAAATAAGTAAGTCATGGGGATGAAAATTACAGCATAGGGATGTAATAACTTTATATGATGACAGAGGTTAACTACACTTACGTGGGGAGCATTTTGTAATGTATATAATTGTTGAATCACTATATGGCACACCAGAGCTAATATAATATTATATGTCATCTATACTTCAATTAAAAAAAGATATTTGATCAGAATTAGAAAATTATATGCTAATTCCAATCATGGCAATCAGTTCTGAAACACTGTAATAACTGGAGACCTCTGCTAAGTCCTCTGGGACCCACCTCTTACTCAACAGCTTACTAATTCCACTCCAGCCTTGAATGGCTTTGCGTGAGTGTGATAGGATAGTGCCCTCCCTGATCCACTGGGATGGAACACCATTAGAACCGGCTCTGTACTCATGAGCATGTATAAAAATTGGGTGGTGGACAGTGGATCTGATGTTCATAGAACCACCCTTGACCAATGGGGAATGGAAATTGGTAGATAAATGTTAACCCTTTTTCTCTCCTCGAAAGCATGCTTAAGGCTCCTCCATGATAGCCAACTCAGTAACACATCCTTGTATTGGCTTTGCCTCCCTCCCAGTTCCACCCCCTCTCCTCTCAGCTGATATTCCTGTCTTCTGGCCCTATTTTGTCAAATAAACTAACTGCATGCAAGTCTTGTCTCTCATTTTGGAGGAACTCAGCCTAAGACATATAGGATATTTGATATATGCAATCTATAGTACTTCTTAGTAAATTCTTGCTGAATAATTGACAATGTTGTAGCAATAGATTTGTATTTTTCACTTGAATTGCATCATTTGAGTAGTAGGAATTTTATAGAAAATGAACCCCTAATGTTATAGGAAATAAGTCCCTACTGTACATGTGATGGCAGATTCTTCATAGTATAGTTCTGACTGTATCTGTCATTTAACCTGTATATCAGGGTCATCATCACTAGGAAACTAGCTTAGGCCTCAGAAGAAGACAGCAGTGATATAAAATGACCTTCAGGAGTCCAGGTTCTATGTCTAGGCTTCCTTTTTGTTTGAAGGTGTGCCTGCCTCCCCACCCTCCCCCCAAAATAAATAAAAATAAAGGAGCCAAGTCAGAGATAGAGGTGGATCCTTTATTTTACTTATTTAAATAATCTCTATGCATAATATGTGACTCAGTCTCACAACCCCAAGATCAAGAGTCTCATGCTCTACTGACTGAGCCAGCCAGATGCCCCAAGAAGTGGATCTTTTAAATGTAAAGGGGTTTGGTAAGAGAGTGGACCTGATGAATCTTCCAGAGACTTCTCCTAGTTGCTCTCCAACCTACCACAGGCACTTGAGAGTTCTGTAATAATTCAAAATTCTAGGGGCACCTGGCTGGCTCAGTCGGTAGAACACATGACTCTTAATCTCAGGGTTATGAGTTCAGGCCCCGTGTTGGGCATAGAGCCTACTTAAAAAAAATAAAAAAATAAAAATAAAATAAAATAAAAAATAAAATTCTGTCCCCATGCAGCTTTTCTGGACATTATCTCAGTATCCCTAACTAAGTACTTCCTCCACTAGTAAATCTATTATTCTTTCATGACCTAATTATTGCACATTTCTGCTGATTGTATAAGTGTAATATTGTCTACTGAAATATGATTATAATCATTCTAGAATGTTCTGTTACAAGGTCTGGAGGCACAAGAGGAGTTTTCAGTTCCGCATTAAAAATGAGCTACAATTTAGACAAGTCTGTCACGTTTGTGGGCAGAGAGACCTCACTGAAACAAAAGCAATCAATTCATGTTATCTTTGCTATTAGAAGAAAGCAATGGTGGAATTCTTCCAAAATAGTGGATTAAGTATAATACTTTAATGGATTTTTCCCCCTTGGATTTGCCGCCTAAACTATTTTTTTTTTCTTTTGGTCTAGACCAGATTTCTAAGGATTTCACATCCCTTTGCACACATTGTAGCTGGGGATGGGGCACCCTATTGGTGTTGATTGAGAGGTTCAAGATGGCTAGGAATGCAAAGTGCCCTTGGGAAATTCACATGCAAATAATGAGGTGGAGGTTGTACCTAAAAAACTGATCAAAATGCAATTCAATCTGTGCAATAGACTTCAGGCCCTTCTGGCCCAGGATAGCCACAGCCAGGTCAATGGAATGGGGGCCTTTCCTGAACACAACAAGCAAGTTTAAGCTTTTAAAATGTTCCCTAGTTTCCTTGTTGAAAATGGAGTTCAAGCTTAGGTTTTAAAAAACTTCCCTTTAATGCTTTAAAGGTGGAGCTAATGACTTAGTACTGGTATTTATTTTTAAACATAAAACGTACTTTTTAGTCTTTCTCTTTAGGAATATTCCCTCTGTCCCTGTAGAGATAATAGGCTGCCATGGAATAAAATTGGAGAATGTTAAATACATAGGGACTCAATTTTATTCTATGCAGGGCTGTTGCTATCATGATGTTTATCAGGGAACAAGCAGCCTCAAAGAATCTTTTGGTGTATTGTTACTAGCCCTGCTTTGTGTTACGCTTGGTGTATTTTCCTGGTCATCTTAGTAATACTGTTAGAACATAGAGGCTTTTCTACCCCCAAATGTCTGCTATTAAAAAAAACTAACAAAAGCAAAAACACAACAACAAAAAATTAAGACAACTAACAATACTTATACACTTACTCAGAATGAATTATCAAAATAAGGAGCAATAATTGCAGTTTTTTCCATCTGTAGGGCACTACCAGATGCTCATTTCCCAGCAGATGTATGCATCAATGGTGCATCATAGTTTCTGAACTATGATGCTGCTATTACTTTACTTTGAAATTATTTTTTTAAAGATTTTTTTTTTTTTTTTTTTTTATTTATTTATTCATGACAGACAGAGAGAGAGAGGCAGAGGGAGAAGCAGGCTCCCAAGGAGCAGGGAGCCCGATGCGGGCCTCGATCCCAGGACCCTGAGATCATGACCTGAGCTGAAGGCAGACGCTTAACCATCTGAGCCACCCAGGCGCCCTGAAATTATTTTTTTAAAAAAGATTTATTTATTTAAGTAAACTCTACACCCAACGTGGGGCTCAAACTTAAGATCCTGAGATCAAGAGTCCCTTGCTCTACCAACTGAGCCAGCCAGGTGCCCCACATTGAAATTATTCTTATCTAATTTCCAAAGATCCATATTGTGCCTGTGTAGTTGGGGGATTAAGAAGTGTTTGCAATGATTTAGAAGTCTCTGGTTACTTTTAACCTGGAGGAAGAATGTCTTTGGTGAAACATGAACTGAATTGTTCTCCTACTCCTTTCCATTTGCCCTTTGTTTACAATAAGATTATGCAAATCTACCTTCAAGCTGGGGGCAAGGGGTGGGGGAAGTTTGTCTCCTTTTATGCTTTCACGGATATATAAAAGACCATTGCATAGACAATTTCATCTGCTAAAGAGCACATAGTAGCTATTCAATTAATTACACTGAAGTTGGATCAGTCTTATCTTTCCTGTCCTTAGTTCTTCTAAGGAGAACAAAACCCCACATTTCCTATCTTCTAGTTCTTACCAATATAGCAGCCACAAATTATTATATGCTTTTAGTTAATTCTACTTTAAGTACTTTTCAGGGGAGAAAAACCATATTGTAACCTAATGCAGTGAAAAATAATCTGCAATACAATTCAGATGAGATCAGCCATGGTTGTTAATATGCATTTGTGAGATGTTGAATGTTCTTTCTTTTAATTAGTCGATATGCTTTTATTTGTTTTTATTGTCTGTTTTTGCATCAGCATTATTCATGAAATACAACTCATCATGTCCTTAGGATGGACAGAATAGCAAGTGGTGTTATTAGGTGGTTGCTGCTACACAGTTATCACAAAGAAGAAAATGAAGTATTATACTATTTTGGGGTGCCATCAGTGTGAAGCTGGTTGTAATTTCAATTTCTGAGGGATGGTGAGGGGAATGAGAGTGGGGTACGGGGAAGGTGGAGGGTTGAATGGGAAGGGAAGAGAGATTGGAATGGCAAATGAGTTCACTATAAAATCTATTCAACATTCAAAAAAAATGTTGACTTGTAGATCAAAGCCATTTGAAAATATGTGAAGGCCTGAGTCTTAAATGAGTGACTCATCTGGTACAACTAGTAATAAGATGAATGCTAAGTTAATGTCTTATTAGAACAGAGTCATTGGAAACAGTGCCAAAGACTATTTTCTTTGGACGTTTGAATAATGCAGAGCTGGGTGGAAATGGCGATTTGCCTCCTCTGAAGATCCTACAGATTTGAAAGGCTCTGGGGTCAAACTCTTCCTGTTCTTCTAAAAAAAGGAACAGCATAAAGAAGTCCTATTTTCAGGCAGCTACTATATATTCACTAGGAATATACTTCAGCTACAGAATAATTACCATTAAAAAAGAATTGACTGACCACTTGTATACTGTGCTCAATAGATATTATGTACTTAAAAATATATCCATAATGATCACCAAGGTGGCTTCTTCATTCTAACCTTAGTTTTGTAATAGAAGGCAGTTTTTTTTTTTAAGATTTTATTTATTTATTTGAGAGAGAGAGAATGAGAGAGAGAGAGCACATGAGATGGGGGAGGGTCCCAGGGAGAAGCAGACTCCCTGCCAAGCAGGGAGCCCGATGCGGGACTCGATCCCGGGACTCCAGGATCATGACCTGAGCTGAAGGCAGTCGCTTAACCAACTGAGCCACCCAGGCGCCCTAGAAGGCAGTTTTTATTATTCTGACAATTGTAGGGGAAGAAAAATAATTCTCTCTCTACCCTTCTGAGTTCTTAGCTGAGACCCTTGTAATAAAAGGCAGATTAACAAAAGAAAAACAAACAAGTTTATTACCGCGCATACCTCATGTACACACAGGATACACTCAGGAAACATGAGTAACTCTGAGGTGTCTTTAGAATTCAGGATTAAATGCTATCTTAATAGGGAGAGGGTAGGGGAGGTATAGGCCTCTTAAGGGAGCGTGGCTGAGTTTTAGGAAAGATGAATGGACCATAGAAGAATAGATGGGTGGTATGATAGTCTGTGACAAAGTTTGTCTGAGTATGGGGTCAACTTGAAGTTTCCTCTCCGTGACAAGAGTCAATGTTCCTTGGTTAACTCCAGGGGAGGGTGTCTATGACATCCAAGTTCCTTTTGGAAAATATGTCTTTAGGCAGATAAAGGGAGTTCAGAGAAAGTCCTGCATTTGCTTTTTAAGTGCCTATAGCTCAGTTCAAAATATCAATATATCAAAGCAGCATGTGGTGGCATGTCCTATTACCCTTCACAATCATAAATAAAAGAAAGAAAGAAATTTCATGTAGGAAGAAATGAAAAAATAATAGCAAAGCCCTCATTTGATATTAACACTTCAAAGTTTTGACTAATAGAAAGCTAGGAAATTTTTTAGACATATTAACTAAGTCAAGCTTTAAACAATGGATCATTTTATCTGAAATTATTCATTGTGGGCTTTGTAGGAGGTCTGTGACTAGTCATGCCAAGTAAGTTCTTAGAAAATAGTTCTGGAGCTCATCTGACTGGAAGAAGCACATGAATTCTCCATATCCTTAAACTAGGATGGAAAGAATGCATTTCCAGAATCCACAAAGGCTGAAGATTCCAGTTCTCATCGGTATTTAACATGATGCTGTCCCTAAACAAATGCAAAGCTATCAGAAAATGAGATAGAGATTCAACTCATATCTTCTTACCATTTTCACTGGACTTTGTTGTTTACAAAAAAAAAAAATGCTTTGGGCATGATGTTCCATGAAAAAGAGTAGTCAGCAAGTTGTTATAGGCTTAGGTAGGACAAGGAGAATTTTAGAGATCAAGTAAAGAACAGAGAAGGAAATTTAATACCATTGAATGCCCTTGACCAAAATTTTGATAATGAGCTTGTTTCCTAATGTCATAATTTCTGAACTCAATGTTCTTCTGAAATATCTTGTGAAAAATCTAGTAGTAAAGTTCATGTGATAAATTATACTGACATTATTACATAATGTGGGATTTAAGAAATTCTTTATAAGTACTTGTTGAGTGCCTATCATATGCTTGACAGAATAAAGAAAATTTAGCTCCTTTCTCAAGATGCTTTTTGTTGGAAGTATTCCTTTCAAAATTCTTGTTTTTATCAAATAATTTGGGGTCAATGTTGGGATAATATAGGCCATTAACCCATTTTATTCAAATATGTATTGATATAGGTGTAATTTAACAACCATTTTTGTAATGCTGGTTATGACTTGAATAAGGAGTATGTTTAGAAACTCTTTTAAACATCAAAGGTAAACCACTGAGTTGGCATTATCATGTGATCCCATTCCTATCTATAAATAACTAGGGCAAAATAGCACCTGGACTTTCTCTTCCATTTTTTGATGGAAAGCTTGGTTGGCATCTTTGCAATTAATTTTATATTTAACTCAGTTAAGCTGAGTCAGTTATATACTTAATTTTCTTGAGTTTGACAAGTGTGTATAGCATGTAACAAAACAAATCAATTATGTTGGGGGTTTTCCTCCTAAAGTCAATCTCACACTTTCTTTGAAATTCTAACCTCTCCTCATTTAAATCATCTCATTAGGTAATTTTTATCATTCATACAGAAAGATTTTGTAAACACCGTCCATACATAAGCAGTACTATTGCCTGTAACATTATGTGGTCATAACATTAACGGATTTTATTTTATGCTTCTGACTCCAATTATCTTGTGTGCATCTAAGACTTTCTTTTCTTTTTTTAAAGTATTAAAATAAGAAAAGATTTTGGCCTTTAAGACTAATGATTTCCTGTTTTTCTTCTACAATAAAATTAACTGGAAATGTCAATTTAAGTACGTTACTGAGAACTACTTTATCAATTTTCTTCTAAAAGATAAAGTCAGAGCAGGGGAAGAAAATGAATGACCAAAGGAAAACTTCATACTAAGGAATGACTTCAACAGCCATTTCTTTTCCCCTGAGCTTTGAGACTCGAGATATACCTAACTGTTCATGAACCTAATCTTTAAATACAAAGAAACACTGGCTGCTATAATTTGTTTGTATTTCTTGACCCGGTTTTGGTTCATGTATGGTAGAAAGACAGAGGTCTTATTAGAATTATGATACAAAAATAATAAATGTATTTATTTCTATAGCTTTAAGTATTCAAAAAGATGTACAAATACAAATTGGTCCTTAGAACATATTGAAAAGGCTAGGTTACTATTGTCTCTATTCTACAGGCGCTCATATTCAATGAACGCTAATTGCTAAAATAGGAAAACATTTATCTTGTCCTGTATAGACAGCGTTCCTCAATTATGTGTGATTAATGCCTTTTTTCAAGCATTCGACATCGCTTTTGATTAGTGAAAGATCATCCAACTTATCAAATCATTGTTTTGTTCATTTAAGTCCAATTCCTACGTGGCCACAGTAGAGTCTGTAAAATGTATACTCTTTCTTAGAATGTCTCTACATCGGGAGAAAATGGTGCTCTCTGATTCTTTGGAGATATCTCATTAGAAAAATCAAAACATGAGTATTCTGTAGAAATTTAACTTGGGAGCTAGAATTAGCAGGAGCCTGATGTAACAATATGTCTGGAGGCAGCTGTGAGGGGTGGTTACATTACAGCAATTTGCATCTCAGTCCCACCACTTGCCAAGTTGTGAGACCTAAACCTCTGGGCGCCTCACTTTACTCTTTTGTAAAATGGGGTAATTATAATCCCTACTTTATACAGTTGTGAGGATTGAGATAAAACACTTAAAGCATTTAGAACAATGTGTAGTGAGAGTAGGCATTAAATAAATATTAACTCTCCTCTGGGGAAATTTGAAGTGTTATTTGATTATAGACTTAAAAAAAAAACCTAAATTAACAAATTATTTCTTTTTGCAATGTCACTTCACGGTTCTGTAGCAGAAGTTAGAAATGATTTTTTTTTTAAGTTGTGAGAAAATTCCCAAATTAACACATCCATAAATCAGAAAAGACTGACTATAGCAGAATCTGTAACATTTACATTTGGTCAAACAGGGAAAAAGTCTTTTATCCTCTTCACGTAGAAGAAAAGCTGTATGTAATTAGTGTGTGTGCAGCATATCTTTCTTGGCATTCAAAAGCATTAAAAGAACACTCATTAATTTCCAAGAGAGTTTTGAAAAATACTAGTCCCTAGAGTTCAGGCTGCTTTTTTAGAAAAATCTCTCAACACAGAGGAATGGAATCTGAAATTAAGAAGACCCGAGTACCCAGATTTAGGTATAAACTTTGGACAAGTTATTTAATCTCTCTGTGATCACTTCTAAAATGAGAATGATGTCTTCTCCTTCAAATGAGCTAATGTGTATCAGTGTGCCCTCTGAACCATAAATTAAAAATTTCTGAAGTCAAACTTTTGTTTTATAAGCATATCTTCCTCGAGGATATAAAATTGTTTCACTGACCAGAAACATACTTGTATCGAAAATTCAACAAATGCTGCAAAAATTAATCAATTATAAGCTAAACTGTACACACTGAAATTTGAATGAGAAATTTCAAAATAAGAATTTTGTGCTATTTACAAAAGTCAAGTAGCATATACTACTTCTGGTCTCATTTAAAAAATTTTCTAGAGAGCGAATTGATTTATAAACATGCAGTAATATACCTAGGCAGAAGTTTCTGCATATGTAAAAAGTGTTTTTTTTTCATGTTTATAACTCATTTAAAATTTTGACGTTTCTTTCCAGATGACATTTAAAAAGTTACAGGTAAGTAATATTGCATGACTGAGAAGCACTGGTTAGCTAGAATTACTAGTGGAATAGTGGCATCTTTGCTGCACACATTTCTCTTTTAATATCAGTCTTTGCCATTCACAGCCATTCTGAGTGTTAAGTATTCCCTTCCTGCTCTTTGAGGGCATTACTTTTGGAGAATCACTTGGTTTTAAATACAGACCTATCTCACAGTTCTCACAATCAGGTAAGTTGTGTTATAATGTTCAGCAAATTTTGTATTTTATGGTAGGAAAAAAACACTAAACACAGCCAAATATACACGTTGGTTTGCAATGTTGCAGTGACTAGATTTAAGTGAACACTGCACTACAGGCTAATCTTTTAGTCAATAGAGAGTAATTCAGAGCTGCACCTTCAGAATGTAAACAGGGGAAATTCAGTCTTTCAAAAGGCAAAGGATAACTCTAAGTACTGAGTTCAAAGGATTTAATGACTTCATTACACATCGCAGTAGGCATTTAGTATCAATGTAAAAAAATCCAGACCCCCTTTTTTTTTTTTAATTAAAAGGTGGTAACATAATAACACATAGCTCTTCAAGCACTTCTGCTTGTTTTAATGTACTTGTATTCAGGTATTCCTGGTCCCAGAAATGCTGGTAACTGAGAGATATAGAGAGATTTTTAAAACTCAGGTTTCCATAATTGCAGAGTTGTTCCTTATAGCTTAGTGGGGCTTGATGCAGCCTAAACAGGAATTTGAAAGTGATTTGGCAGACAAAAATGAAATACATTTGAAAAGGCCATTGCCCCCCCCCCCCATCAAAACAGCCCAAAACACTATCATTTACTACTGGTTATCAGAACAAGTATCTGCTTTTATAGGGCTATCTCAACTCATTTTGTCAACTTCGGGTGACTTTGTTTCTTCTGCTTCTAACCCTATCAGCACAATCACAGAGGGTATTTAGGGTCCAAGGGGGTGTTGAGCTGTTGTTGTTTGGGGTAATTTAAAACTTGGACCTAATGCAACATTTTGAGAGATCAAGAGCATTTTCTTTCACACTAGTCCAAAGAAACACATTTTGTCTATCTACATTCCATTGCAGGTTCAATTGGATAAGACAGTTTCTATTTTCCATTCACAAACTGTTGAAATAGCAAGTTGGATTTGCATTTCAACAATGGATGGCCACCATTAACCACCCGTTTCACCTGCAACAAGAACTGTTGTGTGTTAAAAAAAATTATTGTAAAATACACCAATGGCCATGGCTATGTAAAAATACAGTCATTCACAAAATCATGAATATCCTAAAACAAGTACGATCTTTTCAAATGTAGTTCATGTTTATTATCACACCATTTTCAATATTTGTGCACACCTACTTTGTACCTAGCACAAAGCTCCATAGTAGCAATTTAAAGTAAAAAAGGTAGTCCTCTGTTTGGGTTCAGTGGGGGAGACCACAGAAAAAGCAACAATATATCATAACTTTGATAGAGGATATACATGGGATGTTAAGGGTGCATTTGGTGACACACCGAAGGATGGAATGAAGACAATAGAGTAACCTAAAGGTAATGCACCGATTGACAACTAGATGTCTATCACACTGTGCAAGAGACTACAGCTCTTTATGCTTAAACAAGCTCCTGAAATAGGATTATAGATCTGTAAATTTGTGAGATTTCCTAAATTAGTTGTCTAACCATAAAAGTTTAGTTCCCCAACAACCTAAGTTAAAAAAAAATTCTCTCTAGGATTTTCCGTATCAGTTTGTTGTTGTTTAATTCCTGGGCGAGAAGTACATTCTCGCTTCGTAGTACATTCTAGCTTAGAGCTAGAACGTTTTGACGGGTAATGCTAGGGAAGCAACTTCCAGTAAATTGCCTCCTATCAAACCTAACCTTGCTTCTGTAAAACTATGCTCAGACCATGCAGGTTTTTTTTTTTAAACTGGATTTGCAGATGGCCCTTTTTCTTTTCAAACCGTAAGAGGTGGTCTTCATTTATCACTGCACTCGTGTTGCCACCAAGATTTGTCTTTCAAGTCAAATCTGTGGGGGCTATAGCCTGGACAATTCAACGGAAAGACCTTTCTGCGGGAGATAAGCTCCACCTGTTGAGGTCAATTAGTTTACAGGGCTAGGCTCCTTCTTCCCTCCAGGTAGGGATGGACTGCAAGCACCCCATCTCTAGACAAGAGCCTACCCGGGAGGAACTTAGGCAATTAATAGCAAACAGCTGCAACATCTGCCTGGCTAGCTCACCCCTGCCCGTCGAAGGGCGAGGGGACTGCATGGCAGCCACAACAGCACTGCACAAAAGGCAGCACCTATCTTGAAGACACTCCGGCCTTGCGTGGACCGCGCAGCTCCCGGCGCAAGGGCCTCCGCCTAGGGGGCGCGGGCGACGCGGGCCGGGGGCGAGCCCAGGTGCGGCGAGGGGGAGGAGGGCTCCGCCACGCGCCAAGGAAGAAAGCCTGACTCATGTCGTGTCGTGGCGGTGGCGGCAGCGGCAGGCTCCTGGGAACTGAAACTCGTGATGCTGTTGCTGCGGAGAAAAGCCTCATTACCCATTCCGCAGGCGGGGGGGACACCACCCAGGGCGCGTACACCCGAGACCCAGGGCTCCAGCAGCCTCCGCGGGCCCCTCCCCGCCGCACCCCCTCCCCTGCCTCGTGCCCGCGCGCGCGCACCGGCCGCGTGTGAGAACAGAGCGGACACACCTAAGCTGCGCGCGCCCCGCACCCTGCCCCACCCCCACTCGGGCCGAAACTCACAGGCCGACCCGGATTCGCTCCCCCGGCAGAAATTCCCCACCCCCCTCCCCACGGCGTGTGCGCCTCCGCGAGCCTTCGGCAATTTCCGTCGGGAGACCCAGCGCTCGGCAAGGCCCGAAGCCCCGGCACCGCCTTCTCTGCCGGATCCGGCTTTATGTCTGCGGTGCCGGGGCGCATGCGCAGACGCCATCTTCCCTCCTTCTCCTTTGCTTGCCCCCTCCCCCCGCCACCGCCACCGCCACCGCCTCCTCTCGCCGGCGGTCGCCCCTCCTCCTCCTGCGCTCGGGCGCTGGTCCCTCCTCTCTCGATGCCGCGAGAGACTGGGGGATACGGTGGAGCCGGAGAAGAGCACTAGTAACAACCATCACAGCCCCCTCCCCGCCCGCCGCCCTCCCTCGGCACCCACCCACTCACCCGCCCCGTTTGCCGACACCGACCAACCCCACCTCTCGTTCCTTTGAACGGGGTCGGCTGCAGTCGCTTGCACCAGCGCGTCTGGCCACCAACGCCGCCGAGAAGGAGCCGCCGCTGCCTGCGGCCCCCTCCCGCCCGGGCCGCGGGAGCAGCAGGGTGAGGACGAGCCGGCTGCGGAGGAAGAGGACAGGAGCGGCTCGCACCCCTCTGCGCTAGCGCACATCCCGCCGCCCTCCGGGGAGGCTCGGGCGCCGGCCCCTTCCTCCCCGAGGACGTGTGCCGAACCGAGGTGCCTGCCCTGAGGGAGGAAAATGCTCGGGCTCCATGGCTGCCAGTGATGGAGCGGTCCCTGGGCTCCCGCTGCCACTGCCGCCGCCGCGCCCCGGCCGTGCTCCGCGAGGACCCGGCGTCTCTGCGCGCCCGCCCGCGCCTCGTTGCTGGGTTCACCGTACCGGGCGCCCCGCCGCCGCCCCGCTCCGAGCCTCGCCGCCCCGGCCCCAGCCGCGGCCAGCGTTTGCTCACGGAACAGCCGCCGCGAGCCCAGGGGGTTTGAAAGGGTCCGAGGGGCGTGGGGGGAGGGCCGAGCGGGGACAGCGGGGCCGGGAGGGGAGGTTTGAGCGACACTGAGCTCAGGGCTCGCCGGCGGCGGCGGCGCTGGGGTGGCGAGGGGAAGGCGACACTCGCTCCTCGCTGCCTTCGTGCAGAGCGACCGGGAGGGTTTTGCAGCGGCCGCCGCCGCCGCGGCGGGAGGAGGGGTTGAGGTGGCTTCTGAGTTATCCGGAGAAGGTGGGCATTTCTCGGTTTTCCCACCCCCTCCCCTTGTCTCCCCCTTGCCTTGTCTCCCCCCCTCCCTCCTGCCCCGCACCCCACGTGAAGCGGAATATAAAGGGGGGTGTGAGACTAGAGGGGAAAGTGAATGGCGAAGGACTGAAGGGGTCCCCCCTTCGGGTCCCTGGCCGCCCTGTTCACCCTCGTTCATCCTCCCTTCCCGAAGCTCGCCCTCGAAGGCAGGAGCGGCCGGCGCCTTCGGCTGAGGAGGAGGAGAAGGAGGAACCGCGCCGGGCGGAGCGTCAGGTCCCGTTTTTCCTCCCCGGCGTCTTGAATACAAAGCTTACGGTGCAGAAGGAAATTGCACTCGCCTCCTCCGCCCCCCGGTACCCGACACAATGCACCAGCCGCCTGAGTCCACCGCCGCCGCGGCCGCGGCCGCTGCAGACATTAGTGCTAGGAAGATGGCGCACCCGGCAATGTTCCCCAGAAGGGGCAGCGGTAGTGGCAGCGCCTCTGCTCTCAGTGCAGCAGGTACCGGCGTTGCTAGTAGTGCCACATCTTCCGAGGATTTTCCGCCTCCGTCGCTGCTTCAGCCGCCGCCTCCTGCAGCATCTTCTACGTCGGGACCACAGCCTCCGCCTCCACAAAGCCTGAACCTCCTTTCGCAGGCTCAGCTGCAGGCACAGCCTCTTGCGCCAGGCGGAACTCAAATGAAAAAGAAAAGTGGCTTCCAGATAACTAGCGTTACCCCGGCTCAGATCTCCGCCAGCATCAGCTCTAACAACAGTATAGCGGAGGACACTGAGAGCTATGATGATCTGGATGAATCTCACACGGAAGATCTGTCTTCTTCCGAGATCCTTGATGTGTCACTTTCCAGGGCCACTGACTTGGGGGAGCCTGAACGCAGCTCTTCAGAAGAGACTCTGAATAACTTCCAGGAAGCTGAGACACCTGGGGCAGTCTCTCCCAACCAGCCCCACCTTCCGCAGCCTCATTTGCCTCACCTTCCCCAACAGAATGTTGTGATCAATGGGAATGCTCATCCACACCACCTCCATCACCACCATCACATTCACCATGGGCACCACCTACACCATGGGCACCACCATCCATCCCATGCTGGTGTGGCCAGTACATCCATCCCCGGAGGGCCGCCCGCAAGCCCAGTATCCAGAAAACTCTCTGCCACTGGAAGCTCTGACGGTGTTATACCAGCTGCAGCAACTTCTGCTGTATCATCGGGTGGCTCACCTGCATCTGTAATGACTAATATCCGTGCTCCAAGTACGACCGGCAGTATAGGTATAAGTTCCGTTACTGGCACTCACACAATGAATAATGTTAACATTACTGCTGTGGGTAGTTTTAATCCTAGTGTGACAAGCAGCATGCTTAGTAATGCTCATATAAATGCAAGCAATATTCCTAGTGCTGCTAGTGCGAGTGTTGGGCCTGGAGTTAGCAGCGGTGTTAATGTGAATATCTTGAGTGGCATGGGCAATGGTACTGTTTCTTCCTCCGCTGGTGTTAACAGTGCCCCTAACGCAGCTGCAGGGATGACTGTGGGATCAGTTTCAAGTCAGCAGCAGCAACCCACAGTTAACACGTCGAGGTTTAGAGTTGTGAAGTTAGATTCTAGTTCTGAACCCTTTAAAAAAGGTAGATGGACTTGCACCGAGTTCTATGAGAAAGAAAATGCTGTACCTGCTGCAGAAGCTGTGGCGATAAATAAAGTGGTGGAAAGTGTAAAACAAAACCCGGTAGAAGTGACTTCTGAGAGGGAGAGCACTAGCGGGAGCTCAGTGAGCAGTAGCGTCAGCACACTGAGTCACTACACAGAGAGTGTGGGAAGTGGAGAGATGGGGGCCCCTACCGTGGTGGTGCAGCAGCCGCCGCCGCCGCCGCCGGCGGCTCTTCAGCAGATGGACTTCGGTGGCCCCAGTGCTGCCGGCGTTTCTCAGTCACAGATCACGCAAGTACAGTTACAGCCTCAAGAACTGAGCTATCCTCAACTGCAAGCCACGCTCAGTGCTGCAGCTGGTATCCAGCCGTCACCTGTTGGTGTGGTTGGTGTAACTTCAGCTGTAGGTCAGCAGCCTTCCGTTTCCAGTTTGGCTCAACCCCAGCTGCCATACTCTCAGACGGCTCCTCCAGTGCAAGCCCCCCTTCCGGGGGCACCAGCCCAACAGTTACAGTATGGACAGCAGCAGGCGGCTGTCTGTACGCAGACGGTCCCGAGCCATGGTCAAGCAGTGACTCCGAATCCTGCTGCAGAGTATGTACAGCCGCAGCCGGTTCTCCAAACAGCGGTGTCCTCGGGACAGCCCAGTGCTGCAGGAGTGGTAGCAGGGACAACAGTGATTCCTACGGCCCAGCCGCAGAGTCTCCAGCTGCCCGTGCAGCCCGCAGCAATCCAGGCACAACCTGCAGGGGCATCTGGCCAGCCCGTTGGCCAGGCTCACACGGCAGGATCTGTTGTGCCTACTGGCAGTCAAATTGCAAATATCGGTCAACAAGCAAACATACCTACCGCGGTGCAGCCGCCCTCTACCCAAGTCACACCTTCAGTTACTCAGCAAGGTGCTCCTCCGTCGTCACAGATAGGTCCACCCGCTCAAACTGCGATTACTCATCAGGGAGTTCAGACTAGTGCTTCGAGCCTCCCTCAACAATTGGTCCTTGCCCCCCAGAGTACCTTGTTACCTGTGCCTCCCCAGCCACAAGGAGTAGAATCAGTAGCTCAAGTTTCACAGCAGTTGCCTGCAGTTAGTCCTCTGCCCTCTGCTAGTGGTGTTGCTGTTACCAGTCAGGTTAGTTCAGCTGGTCCTTCTGGAATGCCTTCTGCACCCACAAACTTGGTTCCACCGCAGAATATAGCACAGACCCCTGCCACTCAAAATGGGAATTTGGTTCCAAGTGTTAGTCAGCCTCCCTTGATAGCAACTAATATAAATCTGCCTTTGGCACCACAGATCCCGCTAGGTTCTACTCAGTTCTCTGCACAGTCCTTAGCTCAGGCGATTGGAAGCCAAATTGAAGATGCCAGGCGCCCAGCGGCACCCTCCTTAGTGGGCTTACCTCAGACTATGAGCGGTGACAGTGGGGCAATGTCAGCAGTTTCAGATGGGAGTAGCAGCAGCCTAGCAGCCTCTGCTTCTCTTTTCCCGTTGAAGGTGCTACCGCTGACGACACCCCTGGTGGATGGCGAGGATGAGAGGTAAGCTCATGCCATGTTTCTGCAGACATTCAGCAGCTTCACACTTGATCTGTTTCGTAGCTGTGCGTATGCACGACGTTTGTCGAAGGCAGTACATACTTTTTCAATTTTGCATATGAAAATGTGTTTTCGCGGTAAGTTCCCTAGCGCAAGAGTGTTACGGAATGGTTTCAGAGTGGATAGCAAGTGGGTGTAAGTAATACGTAAACTATTTGACAGACGAGTTATTGAGCATTACGTGTAGGCCTGGGGGGCACCGAGTGGTTTTTGTTAATCATAAAATGCTTTTTAAAGAGATTATTACGAACAGAAAATTTGTGCTAACCTGTATAATAGTAAGTCTATTCATTTGAATTCCTAAAATCCTTGTGATCATCTCTTGAAGGGGGGTTGTGCCTCCCACGGTTGTTTCTCCTTTACTAGGTTGGACAATCCTTTTCACTTCTACTGTGTTTGATCTTAGTCTGTGAAAGATAATGTTACCTGCTTTTCCTAGTCAGACGTTATAGGAAAGATGACCTAGTCTGGGTTATATAGGTTGCCCTTGTGCTGTAATTGACCAACTTTGGTGTACTTATTTAATGGTCATTTTATCTGAACAGAACAGGAATGGGAATCTTAAAAAGTATGTCGGGGGGGAGGAGGGTATACACTGTCAAAATTACCAGATTCATCTTTGATAGTAGTATCCTGTACATTTTTCCTTTTGTATAAGTAGATCAAGGTGGTAGCCATTTTAAAGAGTAAGGAAAGTCTTGGAGGGTTGAATTTGTAGAGGTATGAAAATAAGACTTTGTTCTCCTGATAATCTATTCCACCTGTTCCCTTCTTTGTCAAAAAAATACCTAAAGCCAAAAATACAGTATTAAACCAGTGTTTTCGTAATTGAATTGGAAATAATGCTCTAAACATGCCATTGAATCAAATTGTGTCTTTTAAGCTGACTGCCTAGAAAAGTTGTGAAATCTCTAATGATTCTACATGGCTTTAAACTAAGTTGATTTTTAAAGGAATGTTCGTCTCACAGATTTGCTGGTCTGTGACTAACCTTGATCAAAATATTATCATAGGAGTTAATGACAAAGGCTGTTCATTTTAATTATTTTAGTGTTAGTTGGAGATTTTTGTGATTGAACTTTCATCGAACCAATTGGAAATTTATATTCTAAATGTGTATTTGTGGTTTTTCACTTCGGAAAAACTGAGCGTATTTCAAAAGAATTGCAGTTTTAAGAAAAAGAGAACAAAGGCCAATGTTGCAGTGAGGTTTTCATGATACATATTTTTTTTAGTGACTCAAAAGGTGTAAAGCATGGTTAATTGAAATGATTTAAAATCTTGTCTTTCAAGATTTTTATAATTTTTCCAGGAGTCGTATAATTAAAACCTTGTTACCTAACCAGATGTATTCTGTAACATGTATACAAAACTGTACTTAAGAGGTAGACCTCTTCTAAGGGGTAGTTTCCTTAATAGTCCTATTATAATTATTGATAAAACTTTGTTTCATATGCTAATATTCACCTGTGATTGCTAATATTCACTATAATTTTAAAGAATTATTTACCCCAAATGTTAATGTTTTCTAAATCTAAGGGGTGTGACTGAGTGAAACCCCTGAAAATCAGGTATATTATGTGGATGCTAAATTCAGAGAAATAAAAGCTTAGATGAAAGACACAAATGAAAACCAAGCATTTTGAGTTGAAACCTCTCATGATTTTTGTTAATTACCATTTGTGGTCTCCTGGCATGACTTTCTCCTTTTTTTTCTTCCCCTGGTGGTAGGTCATGATAGAGCTTTCCACAACTTGCTTTTCCAGACAATTAAAGTCAGATGTTGCTACTTAGAACTAAGTTTTTAATTGTAGGGTTAGAGGCCAGTTTAAGATATTTAGTACAAAATTAACTTTTCTATATAGTAACTGAGATGAAGATTAATTAGGGACAAATTATGTAGAAAGGTTTGGAAATAAAGGGACAAAAAGATATACGGAAGTATGATTAAATGTTGGTGTAAAGTAATCTGAGTTGACTCTACCTGTTTTGAATTTATTACATATTTGAACCTTTGTTAGTTAACATCAAAGTTAAGTCATCAAAACCAGAAAATTTTTGTTTCATAGGTATCCTTTAAACGCTGAAAAATCAAAATGTGTCACCCCTAAAATACCTATAAAGATCAATAAGGATAAACATGTATATTATTTTCCTTATGGTGTTTTGCTGCATATTCTTTCTTTTACCCCTAAAGCTTAGAAGAAGAAATGTTTCATTGAAATTTGCTCTTGGAAGGGAATTTGAGAGTATCTACAAGAGAAAAAAGTGATAATGATTAAAAAAAAATTCTTCTTACCTTTTCTTCCCATGATAGCTTCCGTGTCACTTGCATCTTCTGGGGTTTGGTCACCAATTTCTCTCTCATGGGAGGAGGGGGTACATTATAATTTCAATATATGACTTAGAAACCGTGTTAACAGTGAAATTTTTTGGTGGTAAGGCAAATGAAAGATTAGTCTTCTTTTGAAATAATACTCTTAACAGTTTAAAATTTAAAATGTTTATTGGGCACATGGAAAATGCTTTCAGTTGATCATTGGGCAAGAATATAAAAATTAGAAACACAGGTCAGGAGTTTATGTATCTTGTTTTTTAAAATCATTCTCATCAAAAAGGTCTTAATGTCCTATTTTAGCTTTTAACATGAACTTACCTTTATAACACAGGGAAGATAACAGGTATTTCACACTGATCTATAGTCTTTTGTGTTTTCCAACTATTAGTACAGCCTCTTAAGTAAAATTGGTCATACTTCTCTTCATCCTTCAAGACTCAGCTCAGATGTTCCCTCTGAAGCATTCCTTTTACCCAGGGAATGTTGTTTTCTGAGCACTGTTTGGTGTTCCTCTATTTAACTGCACTGCACACATTCAATTATAATTATGTTTACCTGTGTTCCTCACAAGACTCTGAGCCCCTCAAGGACAAGAACTAAATATTTTTTGAATGAATTAATGAGCAGACCTTTCTCTGCTTTTTCTGTCACTATTTAAAATTTATATTGTCTCATCATAAGCACAACTGTTAGAGATGCAGGATCATATAATTTATGCAATAAATTGAAAAGAAAAGAATAAAAAGACTTGCTCTTTTGCACCTCTTTCACCTCATCATTGAGGTGAGTTGATATTTATTTTCTAAGTATAATGCCTGTTATGTAGTAGGCTCTCAAATTTTTATTAAAGAGGAATGAAAGTCTTATCTATGAAATAGTAATACTCATTTTGCTTACTTCTGAGGATGGTAGCATTAGATAAAATATCTTAACTATAAAATACTAAATTATAGGCTTTAATTTTTATTTAGGTTGTACCTGCACAGTTCAAAGGGTCAAATAATTTACATGGTTATGGAAACAAACAAAAGCTTCCTGCCCCCTTCCTTTCCATTTTTCCTTTCCCAAAAGCAGTCACTTTCACCTCTTTTAGATGATTGTCATGTTTACTTCCTAGTCTGTAAACAATATGCTTATATTGCTCCTGGATATGCAGCATGGCTAGATGGTTAGGAGCATGGACTCTGGAATTAGACTGTTTAGGTTTGAATCTTCCTCTGTCAACTGTTAGTTTTATGTAATGTTGGACTACTTAACCTCTCTGTGCCTCATTTGGCTCATTAAAAAAAAATGGGAATAATAGTACCTACCTCATAGGGTTTTTATAGGAAATGAATTTGGAAAGCTCTTAGAACTGTGTCGAACTCATAGGCCCTGTATAGTGTGTGTTAAATATAATGCTCTGTGCTTTTGTTTCGGTTTTACTCACTTCCTGCATAGAAAATGAGGATTTAGCTTTGTTATCACCTACTCAGCTGATCTCCTTTACCTCCTGGCACTCCTTCTTCTTAATAGTTATGATTCCAGCACTCCTGATTATTCAGTATTCTTGTAAAATACCACTTTTCCTGTCCTATACAATGTACCGCACTTCCCTGCCTCCCTCTACTCCACCCCAGCTATCTAGTATAATAGTGTACTAGAATACGTAGTATATGTATTTCTGTGCACTGCTTAGCATATAGAAATGTTAGTAGGTACCCCCCACCAAGTTTTCATCTGTTTCCTCCAAATTTTCTCCCATTTTTGTATGCCTTTCTCACCGTTTTTGCTTTGCCTTTTGTGACAGAGCCTTTCCTCAGATGTCTGGTAATTCTTGGTCTGGTCGGCTGCTTGCACGTTAGGAGACTAAAGAGCTTATCTAGTCTCAGTGACTTGTTGACTGTTAAGCTTTACCATAGGGTGATCCGGCTGAAGTTCAATGTCTCTGCCCCACCCCTGGCTTAGTTTTTGCTGTAATTATCACTAATTCAACTTTTCATCAAATGTCTCTTGAGATGTTCAGACATATCAGGTATTGTTATCAATTTTATCTTCCTGAGGCAGTCTCTCATGCCCCTCTGACCTCCATTCTGGACTGAGTGTCTTTTAGACTTGGTACACAACCATTACTGTGGGATTCCCTTCACTTTCTCCTGTGGTTGGATTTCCATTTTGCTGTGATCCATGTCATGTTCATTCTTGGCTTACTTGATGTTTTAAAATGGTTTTAGGGGATGCCTGGCTGTAGAGCATATGACTCTTGATCTCAGGGTTGAGTTTGAGCCCCATGTTGGGTATAGAGATTACTTAAAATCTTAAAAAAATGGTTTTAGTTTACTCTGACATTCATTTGATTTTCTGGTTAGGTTAAGAATACTACATGTAGGGCGCCTGGGTGGCTCAAGACGGTTAAGCGTCTGCCTTCGGCTCAGGTCATGATCTCAGGGTCCTGGGATCGAGCCCCGCATCGGGCTCCCTGCTCCTTCGGAGCCTGCTTCTCCCTCTGCCTCTCTCTCTCTCTCTCATGAATAAATAAATAAAATCTTTAAAAAAAAAATACTACATGTAAAATTGTATTATTTTATAATTTTGCTCCATTGCTTTCTAGCTTCCATATTGCTTTTGAGAAGTCTGAAGTCACTCTGATTTCTCAAATATTATATGTGACCTGTGTATGTATGTGTTTCGTTTTTCCTTTTTTTCTGCCTCGTTTACGCTTTTCTCTCTTCCCCTCTCTAATTCTCTGAAAGCTTTTGAGATTGTATCTGTTTCCAGTGTTTGGAAATTTTACAGTGAGGGGTCCTTGTGTAGGTCTCTTTTCATCCATGTTGCTGAGTACTTGGTGTGCCCTTTTAGTCTGGAAACACCTTTTAATTCTGGGACTTTTTCTTGAATGAGGTCTTGATTATTTCTTTCCACTTTCTGTTTCTTTCTCAAATTCTTCTTATTGGGATAATAATGGACCTTCTTGACTTCTTTTCTAATTTTCTTGTATTTTCCTATTTTCCATCTCATTTTCTTTTTGCTCTACTTCTATTGAGTTTTCATATGTTATCATATATTTAATTTCCCAAAACTTGTTTTTTGACTTTGCTCCTTTTGAATAGTATCTTGCTCTAATAACAATAATATCTTCTCTTAGCTGTCTGAATATATAATTTTTTTTTTTTTTTTTTTAAGATTTCTTCTCCTTGTGTGATCAGTGTCCCCCAGGTTTGTTTTCTTAGTTTATATTTGCTTTGGTCTTTATCTTTCATGTTCTACTATAGCCTTTCCTTAGATGGTTGGTGGTTGTGTTGTGAATAGGGAAGTAAAATGCTAATTAGAAATCCTCAGTGAGACTTGTTAGCTTTACTGTATAGTAACCAGGCTGGGATGTTTGGTTGGAGGACTTTTGATGTCAGTATCTTCATGTCTTTCCTTTGAGCTGGTTAGATATCCTTGTAGAAGGCTCTTTCTTGCTGAAGATGAAGGTTGTGGGGGACTGGAGGGAAGTTGGGTAAAAGGTTTTGGGGGAGTCTTGGCATTCCCATATATATTTCTTCACTCAATCACCCTGTTTTTAGTATGTTTCCTGTCTACAGCTATACCCGATTTTTTCAATCTTGAGATAAGGTGTTTTATATTCTCCAGACGATGTATTTTCAGTTTTTTGTTGGGATTGGGGAAGGACAGTCGGGATCAGTGGAGCTGGTTACTTCTTAAAAAGACTTTTAAACAATCTTCCTTATTTTAGCTCCCTCTCTCCCCCATATCCCACTACGGATGTATGTGATACTGCCAATTGCTGAGTCTTTTGGGGATTTTACAGTTTAAATTGGGTTTGTTCTTGGCTTTCTCCAATGTTTGCTAAAGATTTGATTTTCTAGTGTTTGCTAAGTCATTTGTCACTCAACCATCTGCTTTCCAGCTTCCAAATTTTTGTTGCTATTGTCTTTTCACCCGTTCTCTCATTTTTGTGGGCTTATGTCTTTCTATCTTAAAAATTCATTTTATTTGGTAATTTTAGTGGGTTTTTAGGAAAGGAATATAAATTGTGTTTACTATCATTGTATACCTATCTTAACTGTAGAATACTGCACTATTAAATGTAAAGAATGATGCTAATTTTAATAAAGTCATTGCTCCAAGATTTGATCTATAATAAGTACATAAATTTTAAGAGTGGAATTGCTTGGGCTTATATCCAGTAGAAATAAGAATAGTATATAACTTGGCATTTCAATTCACAGAAGTCATTAGAAATGTTCGGATTAGATTCAGTTAGTATTTATTATCACATTAAACCAACTCAACAACCCTGTGAGTTAAGTTTTTTTCTGTTTTACTGGTGAATAAACTGAAGCTTAGTTTATTAGAGAGGTGGAGCTGTCTCTGGTTACATACATAGCAGTAGAACAGCTCGTATTAAAAATCATTTTTCCAATTAAAAGTCTTTCGGTATTTCTACTAATAAAGCCAACAAGAGGTAAGGCTGATGCCCATAAATAATAGAGTGGCTGAAAACCTGAAAAAAGGTAGGCTTCTTTGATTTGTGTATTTGTGCAAACAATAGAATTACCATAGAACATACTGATGTTTATCTGTAAGCCCTTGGTGAGAAGAAAGTGGTTAAAGTCATCACACTGATGTATCTGGAATACAGTAGACATGCAAATATTAAATGCATTAAGTTTAATATTTTTTTTCTTTAGAAAGTTGTATGGAGATTATCTTTTCAGGAAAACTATTTTAATTTCTAATTTAAATTCAGTCTTTGTAATTTTGGCTTCAGAATTGTAAGACAAGTAGATTTTGCTTCTTGTTTAGAAAGTTGAATTTAAAACTATGAAACTATGCAAAGCATGACCTGTTCTGGTGCTGCGATATTAGAAGCATGCTGCAATGTTGGAACTCTGGTGGTTGGTTTTTGCTGTGTCACCGTGTTGTTAGCATTGAATATGTCATGGTAAGAATATGCTTTAATGGCCCATTAAAAGAAATTACACGAATTACATGTTTACATTATTTTAAAGAACTATTTATAATTAATTTTAGATTCTAGGTTGACTTTTTTTCCTAGCTTCACAAATATTCACATGTCCTTCCCCCCATTATTTCTTTCTCACCAGTCGATTTGACATGGAAATCTTACTTGACCTTTCAGCATCAGTGAGCCTAGCTGACCTTTGTTTTTCCTCCTCCTTGAAACACTATTTTCCTTTCAGGGATCTCCTCTTTAGTTTCTTCCCACCTTTCTGGCCCCCTTTTTTGAGTCTCTCTCAGATTCATCTACTCTGTCAGACTCAGTGTTGGAGTTTCTTCAGATTTCTGAGTCCTCTTCCCACTTACTGCCTTTTCCCTAAGTGATCATCTGCTCTGTGACTTTAAATACAGTCTGTATGCTATCAGTTTCTGAATGCGCACCACTAGCCCACACTTCTCTTAGCTTTAGGGTGATACCGTTATCTGCCTTCATAAAGCATTTCCACTTGTGTTCTCATAGTCTTATCAGAGCACAAACTTACCTCTTCATTACCTAACCTCAAATTGCTTTCTGTTTTGTTCATCTTCATTTTAATAATTACTATTTCTTACTAGTTCTTCACTTTAGAAACCTGAGGGCCATTCCTGATAACTCCCCTTTTCTCACCCCGTACATCCTGACCATAACCTTCAAAATATATCCTGAATTCATCTGCTGTCCCCCCCATTGCCCCAACTCCAGTCTGACATGTTTACCTCTTACTTAAAGTGCTGCAGTAGCTTCCTCACCAGCCTCTTGCGTACATTCTTGGGTTTCTCTGATATTATATCTTGTAGTCAAAATGATATTCTTAAAATAAAAATCTGTTCAGATCACTCACTTGCCCAACACCCTTTAAAGCCTTCCCATTTCTTTGAAAGTAATTACTTTTTGCTTTTGCTTACCTCTGACATCATATTATGCCACTTTCCCCCCTACTTTCTGCCTTCTTTCAGTTCCTCAAGTTGCCATCTATTCTTACTTCTTCTAGGGTTAGGCACATGCTGTTCCTTCAGCCTGAACGTCCCCGCTGTCACCTGCCCTCCATTCCTCCTCAAAGTTTAACTGTCACCTTTTTATAAAAAAAATTTATTTCAGTGTGTTATTTTCAGGTGTACAGTATAGTGATTCAACAATTCTGTACACTACTAGGGGCTCCTCACAGGTGTAATGACCGTCACTTTTTGATAGGCCTTCTCTGACATAGCAATCTAAACTCAGGTTCTTTTTTTTTCCAGGTTCTTTGTTAACACTGTTCTTTTATAATGTTTATTACAGTTTGTAATTATTTTTTTGTGTGTGTGATTATCTGATGATTTTAAGCTTCATGAACAGGGGTGTTCGGTTTGCTACTACATATCCAAAGTATATTTCAGTGCTTAACAGATAGATGCTTAGTAAAAATCTACTTAGTGAATAAGTGAAGGAAAGTGGTGTAAGATAAGGACACCTTGGCTTTTTATAATCACTGTTATGGTATCTTTGAAAGGCAAATAACTTCTGTATAGATGACCATGTGATATCACTGTTTTCTTCTTTAGTAGAGGTGAATCAGAATTAATTGGTTAGTTTTTGCTGTGTTTATGAGCCAAAAAAGCAATCCTAGTTGTTGCTTATAACAAGCATTTTGTTTTATGTTTATGCTTATTTTGTATTTACTTTTGTTTATGCCAATAAAAGTTCTCCAACTTGATTAAGACCAAAAAACCCCCTATTTTTTCATAATTAGAATATCAGTATTCTTTATCAACTTTTGACTCGTTCATCCACTCAACATATAATGAAGCTTAAATAGTATCCAAGTATTGTCTTGGAAGTCCTTTGGTGCAGTTTGAGCTGTTGAAAATATAAACATTTAACTTGTGAAAATGTCATTTGTTTGTATTGAGAGTTTTCCTTATTAAGCAGTTTAGTGACTAATTATTTGTTTAAAATTCCTAACTCATCTATTTTCCTTATGGTTATTATGGTTACTTGTTATTGAACAGGTAAGTTATGGATTATGTATAAAGGGAGATGAAAAAGGCTTGGCAGGGATCAGAATTAGCAATAAATTAATTTGATTACCTATGGGTATTAAATGGGCATAAAAAAGTGTTGAGAGATGAGGTCTTTACTTTGAAGGTTGGGGTAGTTAAAAACAGAAGGGAAAATACGGAATCTGATGTTGTAGCGCAGTGATCATCAGTTGTGAGAGAGACCAATCCGTATTAAACCTGGTTGCCTGGCTTAAAACTGTATTTGTGTTGATTGGGGAGAAGATTTACTAAGATTAATTTTTATTAAGGATTAACTTTAGATCATTATGTGTATGGATCTACCATGGTATGGATGGTATTGCCCTTCCCCATCCATGAAGCCATAGAGTAAAGGGTTACTCTGAGCTTCATGTGGTTAAGACAGATATGATAGCCTTTTATTTCCCCAGGACTCCTAGATTATTTTTGTAATATCAGCTCACCACTCAGGTTGGGGAACTTCTGATACCTTGGGTACATGCCTGAGTATTCCTTTTTTGAGTTAAGTTGTAGTTGGATTGATTATAAAATTGCTCATTGTGATAAGACTTCATTTTCCCCCAGCTCATCTAGTTATCTAATTTTTTTGGTATTAGGCTTTCTTAGTGTGCATTCACATGGTAATAAACAGCATATTGACTAGTTAGGAATGCTTTGAAGGTATAAACATACAATTTAAATAATATCTAGCACTAGATTTGTGCTATGATATGGCTATGATACATTTCTACTGGTAATAGTAATGAAACCTTATTCTTGTATGACTTCTGGGGGTTGTTTTTAACAAAGTACTTTGAAATAGATTATATCTCCTTGAGTCCTAACAGTACTAAAGTTGATAGGATGCTTTTGTTCAATTTTCACAGAGGAAGAACAGTCTGGTTCATTTATTCAGTCATTGATTAAATATTGAGTTACTACTGTGTGTACTCAGATGTACTGTTTTTACTTGTTCATAGGTTCTATAACAATTTAGCTAGTAAGAGTAGAAGTCGTAGTTGTAGGAGAGTTCAGAATTATAGTACTTAGGTGCAGTGTTCTAAGCACTTTACATATATCAACTTATTTAATTCTCAGAAAATCTTATATGCCTTGTAAGTACTATTATTATCCCCATTTTGTGAGTGACAAAACTGTGGCATAGAATGATTAACTTAAAAAAAAAGAATGATTAAGTAACTTGAATTCAAGGTCACATAGCTAGTAGGTGGGAGCTAGGATTTAAATCTAGGCAGTCTGGGTTCCAGAGTTTGTACTCTTAATGACCCTTGAGCTCTGTTGGCCTTTGTAGCATATGATCAGAACTGAGGTGTTCTGACAGCAGTATTGAGAGTTGTTTTCTCAGTCAGCTTTCATCTATTGGAAGGCACTGGGAACTGCAGATATCTCTTATTCTTGTTATATCCTCAAATAATCTTTTTTTGATCTTGGAAGTTTGAGTGGGGATGCTACTCTTATTCTTGTACTCAAGAATATAAGCCCCATGAGAACAAGGACCTTATCCATCTAGTTTACCTCTGTATTCTCACTGCATGCAATGGTGCCGAGCTCATAGTATGTTTTGAAATATTTGTCGAATGAGTGCATTCAGACATGTGGCAGAAAAAACCCCCATAAACATCCAGGGTAGGGATATCGTTGCAGCCAGATACTTTGCCATTCTGTTACCATTATGTGCATAGCCATTCTGATACACAGGAGTACGTTTCAGTTCTTCCCAGATATATTACTGTACCTGTTATATTAAATTCCTTTTGTCTCCCCTTCAGCAACCTATCAAATGGGTATATTTATTGAGTGCCTACTAGGTGTAAATTACTACATAGTAATGGTGTAGGCAAAAATGTAATCAAACATGGTTCTTGTCCTCAGGGAGTGTATACGATGTACATATGGTGAAATTATATGACAACAATAAGAGCTAAATAGCAGTTTTAAATTACATGAAATACGGAATCAACAAATCAGAAATTTAGAGCTGGAAATCTTGAGATCTCATTCAACTCTTGTTTTATAGATGAAGGAACAAGTTCAGAAAGGCTAAGTGAATTCTCAGATAGTGCTACAAAATGTTTCTTAGACTAACTGGAACTCTAGTCTTGAAAATGACATAGGAAATTGCCTTCAAAGTTCACAGATGGGATAGAATTGACCTTTGGTAGATCAGGGATGCAGTGTTATTTGAATGGACTTTTTGGGTTGAAGGAGAATGTTTCAGGTAAGAGAGTACTAATAAAAAGGGGAAGAAATAAATGCATTCAGGGCATGCAAGGCAGCAGTTGGACTTAATAGAGTTAAGTGTCTTAGGCTGTCATAGGAAATGACTGCAGATTGAATCTGGGAGTGATCTGGCGCTCAACACTTGTTGACTAAATCACATTCAAGGAAGATAGTATAAAATATTTCTCATTTTGAGAAACAGACAAAAATAGCCTAATTTCTCAGAAAGGCCATTATCTATAGCTGTAGTTTTAAAGGTATGATGGGTAAGTGGTCATAACCTTCAGGTAGGATTTTTGGCAGTTTGTTTTCATAGGGTTTATCTGTGTTTAATCCAAAGCAGATGTGTCCCAAATATATTTGGTAGTGAAAAGAAATCCTAGTGTGAACTAATATTTTAGGATTGGCTCTTTACATTAGTGATCATAGAGGCCCTTCCCTCCTTTCTTTTCATTCATTCCCTTGCCAGTCTCTTCCAGGCAGTGGAAAGAGGAGGAATAATTTCTTTCTATCCCCTGGGCACTCTTAGGTCTCTACCAAAAGGGAAATAGTATATATAGTTATTTAAAATGTTAAAAGCATTAATGCTGTCATTGACAATAAATGTGAGTAATTTGATTATTTTATTGACATTTACAATGCCACAAACTAAATTATTCCTTTATATGTTGGTGCCTTCTTTCACTTCACTTGCCATTTAAAATTTTGAGAATATATTCATATATGTGTGGATATACATATAAAGGAATATAATTTTTAAAAGAACCTCTTTGAAATTCTTAGATTACAAATTATCCTATGTATTTGCAAGGATATGATTTAATAAGTATTTGCACAGCACTGTATCCTTAAGGAGAGCCTACTTATTCAAGAGTAAGTGTGTATCTATATATATAGATATAGATGGATAGATATATAGATATGCATATCTGTATACACACACACACACAAGAAAAAGATAGTAGGTAACAGGCTCCAAATACTACTCTCCTACTATTTTTGGTCCTTTGTTTCAGTTTTTTTCACCTATTTATAATTTATTTTGTAGTATTTAGATCTACCTTTGTAGGCTGCTTGAAACAATTTAGGGAATGACTTGGGATAGAAATGCAATAAATGGGAAAAGTATGACGAAGGTAGGATATGTGTCATGAGAGATATTAATAAAGCAGTATTGAGAGTCAGAAGGTAAAGATCAGATCACATGCCTTTGAAGTGGTGATATTTGAGAGAAGTTATTTTAGTAGAGAAAACTTACACCAAGAAGGTTCAAGGTACAGGGAGTATTTAATGGAAAAGAGCATAGGACATAGTCTCAGTTGGTAGGTGATGGTGTCTGTATACAGGAATATAGAAGATAAGGCTAACTTTGAAAAGCACTGAAGGCAGGATTGAGGAGTCTGAACTTAATTGGACATGAAATGGAGGGCCCCTTTTAGTTTTTGTGCTGTGTAGTGACCTGGTCCCAGTGTTGGGTTTTAGGGAACTGCTGACTTTATTTGGGATATCTAGTTGCTTCCTTCCCTAATGGGGTATGAGAAACTCAGTAGTTTCTTTTTCTGTCAGTGGTGGAAATGGAGGCATATGCTCTTTGTGGTTACAATCTGAGATAATGGTTTGAGTCAGTGACCTTGGCCTCATTAGGAAAACTAAGGAGGTGAGGACCTGGTCCACACACTACTAATCCAGAGGTTGAACACTGGTAACTTAACCCTTTGGAATACATCTCTAGATTGTAAAGGCCTCCAAACTGCTTGAAATTGCTATCACAAAAGAAAGCCATGTGGGTACCACCCTCCCCCCAACCCCGGGCTATTTTTGCATAGTATTTTTGGTTATTTTTTTAGACTTTTTAAGTCTTATATTTGCTAGCTTTACCATCTTAAAGCAGATGAGGAAGAAGAAAGAAAAGAAATGGGATTCTAAGGCAGGTAGGGTGACATTGGGCAAAGTAGTAGCTTATAGCCTGACAGCAAAGTAGGAGTTAGAAATTTTAAGAATACCCCAAAGAAACATGATATAGTATTGAATGATTCACCAGTTGAAAGTGAGATTATGAAATAGATAACCTAACCCACTTACATCCTAAGGAAGTTTTTGTTTATGCTTAATTTTATTTTCTTGGTTGTGTTTTGTTGTGGTATTTTCAGCAATGACAGGGATTCTCTTTCTGTTCAGGAAAAACTCATGTCTTAAAAATTACTTTTTAAAGATGATAGTCAATAAAACTTGTATTAGCAAATTTATTTTAGAAAAATGCTGCTTTTAAAAAGTTACCTTTTTTGCTTGATTTTTGTTTCTTCAAGTGTGTTGCTTTGGGTGCAAGGTGGTATGAGGTGAATTGAAAAAAATACAGGTTTGGGCTGTAGTGCTGTCCACTGCTCCGGTGCTGATAAACCATCACATGTCAGGGTCTTTCCTTTTCTTCCTCTTTTTAGGCTTTATTACTAGTTTGTCTTAACTTCCCTTTCAGAGCCAAGCTTGGGGCCATATCTTCTCTTTGGCTGATGCTCCCTGTTACTGTAGAATGTTGGAATAATGTTTTGTCTGACTCCAAAGCTGTTCTTCAGCTTCATTGTGTTATTTTCTTCTTTGGGGATCTACCAAATATTATTTACTAGTTATTCTCTGAAATGACAGCAGGATTTATATGTGTGTACAACTGTTATATTTTATTATTAGGATTTTTAGTTATTTTCACGTTCCAGGGAGGAGGGGTGGGTCCAAAATGGGGAGATGGGTAAAGTCCAAATTAGATATCTTATAATGTTTCCTGCTTTCATTCTTGAATCCCATAATAATTAACCATGATACTGAACCCCAATCCTTTTAGGAACAAGTATATTAAAGGCTTATTGAAGGAATATAATATTTGTATTTTGATCTCTTTAGCTCTTTTTTTTTTTGATAAATTTATTTAAGATTAATGATAAATTTATAGGGGATCTGAGCATTGTATGACAGAGGGATGATTCTAAAATTCCTTTTTCTTTTACTATATTATTGGCTGATATATTATTTAGGTAAAATATTATCAAGTTAAGTAATTTGGTGACATAATACCAAGTGATGGAGCGAGTATTCCACTAGATGATTTGATTCCAAAGTTTGTACTCTTAACCATTCTGGAGTTTGTCCTGGCCACTAATGAGCAGCAAGAAGTGTGGCAGCTGACAACTATAAAAAGCAGTCTTCAGCCTGTGGGGATGGAGGCATTTGGCCCTGTAGATTTTTTTGGATTCTCATTGTAGAGTTGTACAGTGACTGATGTTCCTATTTGATCCTTTCAATCTTAGTTATTATTTTCTCTTAATATTATTTTCTCCTAATTAACTCTCTTAATTTTGAAAACATTTCTACTGCAAATGATTAAATTTTCCAAGTTTTTGCTAAAGAATAAACTTTAAATTTGGAGGATTTGCATAAGTAGAATCCAACTTTTAAGACTTGAGTGTAGGGATAGTTTTATGACTTGAACCTTTCAGTAAGTCAGATTAGTAGCCTTCTATGGTCTCATTTAGTGAGATTTTACAATAAGCTGTTGATACTTAGGATATATATTTTTTAATGCTTAACATGATCAAATTACATTTAGATACTTCTTAAAGTAGAAAACTCACTTTAATCAGTTGAATCATAATAGCACATTTTATGACTCAGATCTTTTAATTTTGAATGGTTATAGCTTATATGTTCATCTCACGCTTATTATTGGAAGAAGAAAATGCTAATTTATGTGAATACTTTTGTAGTAAGTTGAAGAACAGGATTTACCTTGTCTTTTTGCTTATTATCTTAGAAGAGGGAGTTTGTTATTTTTTTTTGAGACAATTGCATTAGGTATTCTTTTAATTCAAAGTTTTTACAGTAGAGCTGCTTTCCTTCATTTTGATTATGTTTCCTGATTTATAAACATTGGAACTTTAGAAAGAAGCAATTGGAACTTTTTTTTAAATTGTAGTTAATAGTAAGATCTTAACGGGTATAGTAACTTAATTTATCATTTAATAGTAATATAGTATGAATTTTAGTCACTTTTTCCATAATTTCACTTTCCACTAATATGAAATAGCCAAAAGCTACTGAAAGCCAATAATTTTCACATCTTGTACAAGTGATTGCATTTCTAGACATTTTACTTATTGATATGCTTTTGACAGCCTAAATTTGCCATTCTCCCCATCCACGTAGGCAATCACAATGAAGGGAGAATTTTTTTTTTTAAAGATTTTATTTATTTATTAGAGAGAGTGCAAGCAAGAGAGCACAAGCAGGGGGAGCAGCAGATAGAGAGGGAGAAGCAGACTCCGCATTGAGCAGGGAACCCGACACAGGGCTTGATCCCGGGATCCTGAGATCCAGGATCCCAAGATCCTGACCTGAGCTGAAAGCAGACGCTTAACCCACTGAGCCACCCAGTTGCCCCTGAAGGGAGAATGTTTATTTGACACAGAGAGACACAGCGAGAGAGAGAACACAAGTAGGGGGAGCGGGAGCGGGAGAGGGAGAAGCAGGCTTCCCGCCGAGCAGGGAGCCCGATGTGGGGCTCCATCCCAGGACCCTGGGATCGACCTGAGCTGAAGGCAGACACTTAACAACTGAGCCACCCAGGCGCCCCTGAAGAGAGAATGTTTAAAAGTGGGGTTGCCTTTTGTGAAATAGAAGGCTGAAAGAGACCCACTTTGGGTCTTTTCCTTTTATTTAAAGGTTTAGTTTCTAGTTGTACTCAAATTTTTAGCTCATGAGGATCTACCAGTAGCTTATTAAATTTTCTTATTAAGAAATGAATCCAATATGCAAAAACAAAAGCTTTTAACAAGTAGACACGCTGGCCTAACAAAACCCAAGTTGTGCTGTATTTGAGCTTATAAATAGGTGACCTAAATGCCATGTAGTGGTCTGAGAGACTCAACACATGAGTAAGGGAGCAGAAACAGAGAAATAGAAAGGTCTAGAAGACTGTTAAAGTGGATGGAAGGGAAAGAGGAGGATCTGGTGATAATTGGTAAATTATTAAACAGTTTTGTTGCCTACATCTCTAAGTCTAGCAATGTAAAATATTTTAGAAAAAGTACCCAAGCTAGTTTAAGCAGTTGTCTGTTAGCCTGTGAGGCCTTTTATAGTATTTCTAATCTTTCTTGGTATTGTGATGATTTATTTACTTAAGAAATATTTGAATGCTTGTTATTTATGCTAGCTCTGAACAAAGGTAGTA
This sequence comes from Neomonachus schauinslandi, assembly GCF_002201575.2. Lineage (NCBI taxonomy): Eukaryota > Metazoa > Chordata > Mammalia > Carnivora > Phocidae > Neomonachus > Neomonachus schauinslandi. The sequence continues at coordinate 54,816,810 of NC_058405.1, read as the reverse complement.
AGGATACAAAGAAAAAAAGTCATGCTTTTGGTCTTCCAAGAGTTTTGTCTAGTACTCTGAAAGAGCATCATAAGATCTTGATATATCTTCTGAATTATCCAAATTAAGTTATATTATGCTTAGTTGTTCTGTATATGGTGTGCATGACAGCCTTTTGGTTCAAATAAGTTGATTAATCTAGGCTATGGATTAAGGAGCATAGTTGACAATGAGGTAGAGTTTAATGAGCATTAGCTTTGGCATCAGATCTGGTGTCTAATCTTGTTTATGCTACCTCTTATTGTGACCTTTGTAAATGTAAATGTAAGCCCAGTTTTCTTACCTGTGAAGTGGGAGTAATAGTTGCACTGTTGTTGGGAGGATTAAAGGGGATAAAGGATGTAATGCACCTAGTTCAGTTCTTAGTAGTTTTTGTAAATGGTAGCTGCTTTTATTGTGCAAGTAAGCATGATTCCTTTCAGAAGCACTGTAAATTAAAATTAAAAGCTTGCCTACATAGTTGGAGACTTTCTCCATACGATAGCCTTCTAAACCAGTGATTCTGCACCTTTGTGACAGTTTTGGTATATAGCCTTTCTGCCTGGGGCTCCATAAGAGAATTAATCCCTGTAGGAAAAGAGTGACTACTCTCTCTCTCAGTTCTCCTAAGAATGTCATGTATCTGGTATCACCATTCTAGATGCATATGAGCAAAGGGAATTTATTACTTATAATGGAGGCATCAGGGATTAATTCTTCTGACCTAGGCTGCTGGGACTGTATTATCACTATTTGAGAAGTGCTTCGAAATTCTTAAAATTTACAGAAACAAAAGTTGTTACAAAGCACACCTTCCTCTCTCTCTTAATGGGAGTAGGGGTTACTTACAAGGAATATAGTGTCTTCTGGCTGTTTGTTAATATTCCACAATAGAACTATTACCCTAATCAAGTGATTCTTAAACTTTTTCATTATAAAGATTGTTTTAGATGGGCATAGTGCCCTGAAAACCATCTGTTCCATACTCCGTCCCATATGGGATTGAACACTATTTCCTTAGAATGAATGGAATTAGTTTGTTTTTAATATAATGAGCCAGTACCTGGTTTTTAGGTTTCAAAGTTTCATTGAACTGGATTTTGAAATCTAGTATAAAAGTTTCAAAACTAGTGTTTTTGGTATACCACTTCTTCAAGCCAAAAAATAAAAAATTTTTCTAGAGCCCAGGAATCTTGGGGAATGCTTTTTGTTATATACGTCTTGGAGGTTAACATTGCATTTTAATGTATTAAAGACTGAGAAATTCTGCAGAAGAGAGATAATTTTACTTACTGACCACTAACCTTAACCAACTTTTTTGATCATCTAACATTTATTAATGTTGTCCTGTAGAATTAGTGTTCTTTGTAACACACTTTGGAAAACCTTAATCCCCTTTATTTTATATATGAGAAATGTTCTGGGTCGTATAGTTAAATGATGGTGGCAGGCTTCAACTGGATCCCATCTCTACAATTATTATTCTACCGCTAATAGTTCCTTTTCTGCTATACCACCCTGTTTTTCATAAGTATTTGATTTATATTAGAAATAAAAGTAAAATTGTTGTCATGTGAGTATATATATAACAAGTGAGCCATCTGGCAGAAGTTTAAGAACATATTTTGAGAACTACAGCACTGACATATTTGCAGCCTCATTTAATTGGCCTTGTCATTGTAAATGGTTTACAGACCTTAGGGATAGACTTCATATGAGTTAGTATATTCCTGGGGGAAATCTGTAAATAGGATAGAAAGAACTAGTTAACTCTGTAAACATTCAGAGATAGGGAGGCTGATCAGTTTGTTCTGTGCTTTTTGATTACCATTAATGTAGAACTTTTGGCTAACTTTGTGTTTCTTATGTTTTAGAGTTAAATAAAGCTTGATGTTCCTAACAGAGTAAAGGAGCCAACTGAACGTTATCATCTCCCATTTATCCATTCCCTATGTTACACTTATTTGAGAATTGGATAAAGAAAGTACAAATGGGGATGTCAAATTCTGAGGAGAAAAATTGAAGTCTTTTGGGGATTAAAAGATTTATCAAAGGGGTGAAAAGAATGGTTATTGGGGATGTTTCTGAAGATATATTGGTAGATTAAGGAAGGAATTTTTGGCTCTTTTGGAATGTCTTTGTAAAACTGTGGAAAGTAAGAATTTTTAAAACCACTAGCTGCATTTGACGGTTTCAGAAATTTGACTCCAGTTTTGAAGGAAGAATGGAAAGAGAAGTACTACACTCTCTATTACTTCTGAATAAAATTTGAAGGAGTGACTTATTAAAACATGTGAAGGAATATACACGCATTTCATTTTTTAATGGGGGTATATCCATATATGAAGTTGTCTCACTTGCTGAATTGAGAATTTAGTAGTATTGGCACTTTCAAGGGCTTAATCTTAGATCTGTTGTGGCTTTTACAAAATTGTATTGCTAGCCTATACAATGCTAACTAAACTTCATGTATTTCTTATATCACATCGTATTTCTTAAATTATAGCAAATCATATTTCTTAAATTATTAACTTGACGGTGGTGATATTCTTTTCCCTTCATACCTTTTTACTATTTTTGGCAATACTTTCCTTTTCAACACATGGATTGTGACTATAAAATCTTACTCCCCAAATGTCTGTAAAGTAGAATCCGCTAATGGAAGTGTTGAATAATCAGTAAAATACCACGATTAAGGTATTTTTCCAGGGCTTAAATTTAGGATAGCTTATCAGGTTGGGCATTTGTCATTTTTCTGGTGTGTAGTTTCATTACTGTATAGAAATTAACTACCTGAAGAGTAGTTGATTAACACATGCTTTCTTATTTTCTGATGGAAAGGATGCCCTCTCTCTAAAACTTCAAGATGCTATTGATATTATGACTTTCTTCTTTTTTTTTTTTTTTTTATCACTGCAGGCTCAATGTCCAGACAAGTTATATATAATGGAGTAGGTTAAAGGCATTATTTATAATTAGATCTCTGTCTTGTCTTTTAAAAACCCACCCCACTTTATTGATAAAGAAGGAGAAAACACCCTGTTCTTATATAAAGCGTTATATAAAGTTAGATTGCTTCTAATGTCATATTTACATTTATATAATTATATTTGATTTTTATTAGACTCAAATTGAGATGAAGAAGCAAATGACCTTTCTTTGAGTATATATATTGCAAGCTATCCATAAATAATTTTTAAAATACATTGCAATGGAGGACAACTACAACATCCATACAGAATATTATATACTCTCTGGATATATTACATTCTCTGGATAGCAGAATTGAGCTGTCAATCAGTAGAGAATAAAGTCTAATTTGTTATTGCCAGGTTATTATTTTAATCATGCTCATAACAGAAACGATGACTTAAATTGTAGATATGATGTTAAATTACATTAAGGTAATTAAACTCATTAAACTCTTTGTGAAATTCTTATGCATTTAAAAGACTATCCTATAGATTTATTTGTTAGGCAAGTCAATAGATATGTAAACTAGAAATTCAAATAAAAAAAAAACCTTTCTGCATCTTGCTTATTTGTAGACACCTAAAAGGTAAGAGAGATTTCTGATTACCATTTCAATTTACTTTCAGAGACAGTCTTCTTAGGTTCAATAGAAACATCTGTTTCTAGATTATTTATTTTGCTGGTACTGAGTTTTGCTACACTTTATTTCTAAGTTTTATTGCCTTGTCAAACTTTGATTGGTTAATAGAAATGACAAAGCAAGTAACTATCAACTGATTCATGTTTGAATGAAATTGAAGGAAAGAATTTCAGAATTCTACTTAAAACAGTGTTTATTTTAGCAGTTTGTCAAATATTTATTTGAAAAAAATGTTTGTTAATGAAAATAATATGACTTTAAAAAGTATAAAATTAGTTAAAACTCTGGATCCTGGAGACAAGCTGGTATTGAATTTCCTGCTCTACAGCTACTAGGTGTATGATCTTGGAGTTATTTCATTACTTTGTGCTATAGTTTAATAATCAGTAAAAATTTGATTATTTTAATATTGCATATGTCAGAGTTAATGTGAGGATTGAATGAGGCAGTATATATAAGATGTATAATATATTACTTGCTGTATACTAAGCTCAATAAATGGTAAAAAAAAAAAAAAAAGGTCATGAATATTTTTAACTGATTTTATAAGTGAAAGTAGATTATTTGGCTGGCCCAGGGAGGAAGAGCATGTGACTCTTGATCTTGGGGTTGTGAGTTCGAGCCCCACGTTGGGTATAGAGATTACTTAAATAATTAAATTAAAAAAATAAATATTTTGTAGCTTCATCATTTGATTTTTAGTAAAAAAAAATGCAAGAGGGACATTTATGGCACTAATCTTTGTTTCTTATGGACATTTTTAAAGAACAAAATGAGCAGAATATTGTATTCCTTCTGCTTTGCAGCAATAAGTTTATAGATAATTTAAACTATCAATTTAAATTGGAAGACCTTTTGGTTTTTTTCCACCTCTTCTATCATATGTTTGCTGTAGCGCAAAGTTAATTTCTACAACTAGTTATTTAACATAAACATCATTTAGTTTTTCTGTTTGCGGGTGAGAAGGTTTTCTCTTTTGATCTCACACGTACTTTCTCTATGTAGAGAACTATTTACCAAAGAAATTAAAAAACTTAAGACTATCACCAACTGATTGATATTAGTACAGAACATGACATAATGTTGTCATTTCCATTAGGATTAATTTTTAAAGAAAGATTGGTATAAACTTTTCATATTAGAAAATGTATATTTATATTTCTTAGTGGACATTCCATAGGTGTGTCGAATATGGTACCTTATTCAGAACCTGTTTATTTTTTACTTTATTTTAAAATAATTTTAGACTTAACCAAAAAGTTGCAAATTAGTTCATAGAATTCTCATATACTTCATCCAGTTTTCCTTAATGGTCGTATTTTATATAATCATAGAACAACTATAGAAATCAGGAATTAATACTAACCAATCTGTAAACTTTATTTGATTTTGACCATTGTCTACTCACTAAATGACCTTTTTCTGGTCCAGGATCTAATCTAGGATCTCATACTCTTGTCCTTAATTGTCCTATCTCCTTAGTCTCCTTCAATCTGGGATGCTTCTCTCTTTGCCTTTCACGACTTTGACACTTTTGAAGAGTACTAGCTTATTAGAATGTCCCTCAATTTGTGTGTCTGATGTTTCTCATGATCAGATTGGGATAATGCATTTTTGGCAAGGACACCACGGAAATAATGTTATGTCCTTATCAGTGCATTATATCAGGAGGTACGTGGTATTGATTTGTTCTGTTACTGGTGACATTATCTTAATCACTTGGTTAAGGAGGTGTCTGCCAAGTTTTTATACTCTTAAAATTACTCTTTTTTCCCTTAGAAATAGCAAGTATTTTGTGGGGAGATATTTTGAGACACTGTAAACATCTTGTTTCTCATCATATTTTCAATTTCTCATCATAATTTCCATTAATTTTAGCATCCACTAATGAATCTTGCTTGATCAGAATCTTTTGAATTTAATTCTGTAACATCTTTTTGTTGTTGATGTATTTCTTGTTATAGATGGAGAAATGTCTCAAAAGAATTAATATAAAGGCAGCACAATTCATAAAACGTCACTGTTTTTCTTTCTATAGTCTTTTCATCTGTTTCTTTTTTTTTTCCCTAAAGATTTTATTTATTTATTTGAGAGAGAGAATGAGAGAGAGAGCACATGAGAGGGGGGAGGGTCAGAGGGAGAAGCAGACCCCCTGCTGAGCAAGGAGCCCGATATGGGACTCGATCTGGGGACTCCAGGATCATGACCTGAGCTGAAGGCAGTCGCTTAACCAACTGAGCCACCCAGGCGCCCTCATCTGTTTCTAAATGCACTCATTAGGGATGTCGGACAACCCAAGATCCTGGAATAAAAAATGTCATAGAAAGATGATCCTTTCCCCCCCCCCCCCGCCCAGTACCTTGTATATACTTCAGGGTATGCTGGCCACTATAAGAACAAAGCCAAATATTTCATACTAGCAAAATAAACAGGTGAAAAAGAGGTAAAAGTAATGGGCTGGGTTAGTTATGAAAAGAATTTACGAGAGCAATTTAGAGAGTTCTTAAAATAGACTTCTAAGGTTTTCTTTTCAAATCTAAAGGCCTTTTTCATTGAGAGGAGGCAGTGGAAAATATAAACGTTTTTGTGTTTAATCTTCTTGACCTTGAAGTTGCTTTTTTTATATGATATATATTTTTATGATTGCCTTTTATCTTTTATTCTGTAGTGGATTAACTACTTTAAAAAATGCATTGTTCATTGTGTCTTTATCTGTTTTACTTCATCTTATACCTTAATCAGTGAATCATGAAGACACATTACTTGTCTTTTGTTCATCTGTTAACAAATACTTGATGTTTAAACCTAGTGGAGTAACTTGAATCCTAATAAGATTTTTGGATAGTATCTTTTCCAAAAGGATGAAGAGAAAATACAGTGGTAAATCTTGAAACTTGGTAGTTCTTGAAACATTCTAATAATTAGGGTTTTTCATTCTTACTACAACTTTCTTCTCTTTTAAGAAATTGCTTTCCATGGTAAGTGTCTACTCTCATAATGCTATACATTCCTTAAAGTTTCAGGCTTTCTTCCTTATTTTGGTGTTTTTGAAGTGCATCCTACTTGACAGTATATACAAGATTGTGGATTAGAAGTAATCTTTTCCTCCAGAGTCAATACAATACTATGGCTAACTAATTCTAAGGTAGCTGGTTCTGTTTGTTCATTCCTTTTGCTTTTTGGCAAGATCTTTTCAAACTGAATATTTAAAATTGGGTGTTCTGGCAATATCTGATTTGTTTTCTTACTAATTTTGAATCTGGAAAAGAACATTAGAGAATCTATAATAGGTGTTATAATTTAGCTAAAATTTGTATCCTCTTAGGATGCCCTTGAAGTTCTGTCGACCATATTGGAAAATTAATCGTAGAAACTGATAACCCCCAAGAGATCCTTGAAAGTAATACTTTTCGTAATTTTTATTTTCTTTAGGATTAGAAAGTTGAACTTTTTAGTGTCTACTTTAGATATCAGCCACTTGACAAAATTCTTCTTTTCTTACTTTTTGTTTCTTGATCAGTAGACTTCATTCACTTGTAAAACGTTTACTGACTTAAACTCACTGCACGAAGTAGCTCTATCTGGAGATAGGGACTCAAGGTTTCTGTTATGGTTGTTCTTTGATTTTCTTCTTACTGCCAGCTGGGACTTTTCTGGGCACTTGGAGGGGTTTGTGAGAAATTCTTTTTCTTTATAGATGTGCCTTAGAACCAGTAAGAATGAGTGATAAAAGATGAGTAAGAAGAATATGTTATATCATGCTTCCAATTTAGCCTGGAATGTTTTGTTTTATAGGTAATTTATAAATCTGTAAATTAGCAAGTTCAATTTTAGTCAGTTATAATACAAGTGAATAGAAATAGCCTTTATAGAAACATATTGCCTCTTACTTCATTGCTTAAAAATGATTAGGCTTAGCTTTCTCTTTCTTCAGTATTAGAAATGCTTAAAGCTAATAAGCAGTATATGCTCACTAAATAATTTAGTGTTGAAAACAAATACTGCAAAGAGTCTAGTTTGCACATTTTGGGAGAATTTCTCAGAGTGGTATTTATATATAAAAAACTTAGATTTATTGTTTCTGATTGACTATAACTGGATCTTCAGTAAGAATCTTTAAAAATTTAAATATTATTGATAATACTCAAGTGATTTTATTTAGGTGTACTGGATTAATAGACCTCCTAACATCCATTTGAGTTCCTTTGTGTCATTTCAGCACTGGTGATTTTGTTAGTTTTGTTTTGGAATTTATTCTCTAGTGGTTGAAATACAAGTTCTCCGGTGGAATGCTTATTTTTTTCATCTCTTTAAACATCACATAGAAGAATGCTGTCTATTAAAATAGAATTAAGTAAGGTCCTACTGGTGTCATTCTTAAGAGCCTTTATCAGTAGTAGTCTCACAAAGGCTGCTCTTTCTTTTTGAATAATGATCTCATTTTGAAAGTGCCTCTACATTTTTCTTTATAAATGATACATTATCAAATCCACAGTCTCATAAATAATTAACTCCTGAAGCAAGAGATATACTGGCTCTCCTCAATGATTCAAAATAATTTCTATTTAAGGAAATCTGTGTATTCATTTTTGAGTATGAATATGTTGAATCCACAAGTTTTGGTATATCAGGCAAAATAAAGATGTTATTTCCTGAAAGTCATCTCACTTGGGAGAAGTTTGAGTGGATATACTTTTGCAGCCCTATAACCTATCCTAAGAACATTTATTTTTCTTTTTAATGGGTTTGTATTTTTAAATTATGACTTCTGCGGGGTATGGTAAATAAATCAAGGGTTTAGAGCTCCGACTGTAGGAGAAATTGTAAACTTAGCCTACTGTTAATCTGAGCAAGATATGCTTTGTTAGCAGTTGTTTTTCATTTTCAAAGTGAAGTGAGCCTGTAACTTAAAAAAAAATTTACTAGTTCTATTTCCTGTTCCCAAATGGAATGCTCCCTTTTTGCCTGTATTTTCAATCAGATGTACTCTTACTACTGATTAGTATTCAAGAAATGAAGGAAAACTGGGAAATTTGGAAAGTCATATCTTTATAGTTTCTAAATTTACTTTTTAAAACTGTATCTTAAAGTAGTTAGGGTTTACTTAGATCTCATCAATTTGGAAATTTTTAATCTTAATGGTTTATATTAAAATACTAAACATGAAAAAGAATGATTTGTCAAGGAAATTGATTAGAAAAGACTAGAGGGTGATTTTTTTAATAATTAAAAAATACTTTTAAAACACCTGTTTGCACAGTATACAGTAGTCCCTCCTTATCTATCTGGGTTACATTCCAAGACTCCCAGTGGATATCTGAAACTGCGGGTAGTACTGAGCCCTGTATATACTGTCTTTTCCTATGCATAACATACCTATGATAAAGTTTAATTTATAAATTAGATACAGCAAGAGATTAACAATAATGAAATAGAACAATGATGACAATATACAGTAATAAAAGTTATGTGAATGTGGTCTCTCTTTCAGAATATCTTATTGTATGTACTCACCCTTCTACTTGTAATGATGTGAGATGATAAAATGCTTAGCGATGAGATGAAGTGAGGTGAACGGCACATGCATTGTGACTGACGTAGCATTAGGCTGCTGTCGACCTTCTGACAATGTGTCAGGGGATCATCTGCTTCCGGATCATGGTTGAACAGGGTAACTGGAACCAGGAGAGCAAAACCGTGGGAGGGTCTTGTAGGTACTAAGATGGGGGGTGGGGGCTACTGTAGGTACAATGAATACATAAATAAGCTAGCTCTGATGTATTAATTCTAAGCCTTTTTCATCTGTTAAAAAGCCACCCCTTAAGAACTCCAGCTGTGGCATACTTTGTTAATCTATTTGGGATTATAGTGGTTTTTTTGGATTCTTGAAAATACCTAATTAGAGTACAGTCCTTGAGATATTTAGTATTCAGATCTTTTTCTAATTTATACTCCTTTCCTCTCATCATCCCTCATATACCCTCTCAATGTGATTATACTGTAAAATACTGTTGTAAGCTATTGCTCAAAAAGTATAGTCTTCAAAACTAAAAGACTTTAGGACTTAAAATCTATTGGAAACTTAACATTAAAAAAATAGCTGCCACATAGGCTCGTAAAGTACTTTCGTAGATACTTATTTGATACCTCTTGCTAGATGGCAGTTTCACCCCCTTGACTTCTTTTCGATTTCTTTTTTTCCCTTCTTTACATTTTGGAAATCACAGATTTGATGGTTAAATTCATAGGTTTTCTTTTCTTAGTCCAAACTGTTTTCATTTCTCACTTGTACAGAATTGAATATATTCCTAAAGCAGAAGGGTTAGCTTGTCTTTCTTCTTCAGGCTTTAAAAAAAATTGAGTCTAAATGTTGTTAGGTAATGGAATAACGATTCCTTTTCAGCTGTTGGTTTATTTCCAAACTGCCTGGCAGAGCCAGGAGGAAGTGGAGGCCTTAAAACACTAACTTTGGTTGGTTGCTCCCTTCTTAGTGCTGAGACTATAACCTTTGTTGGTTGGTTGATAGAGAACAAGAGAGCACAATCCTCGTTCCACTAACAGGTAAGGAACCCTTCTGATAACCAGTTGGCGTGAGAGAAATTATTTGATAGCGTTTTTTTCTTAATTTATCCCCAAATATAACGTGTCCATGATATAGTATAGTGTGGCTGTATTCTATACAACAGGAATGTGCAGCCCCTTTCTATTTAGAGTGAGATCTGAAATTTAATAGGGATGTATTACTCTGTACCACAAAGTATAATTGATCTGTTTTCCACTATTAAAATTTATTCTGCAGTCCCTATAACTTTAAATACATATCTGCTTATCTTATTCTCCTTTCAGCTTTTCCTTGATCAGATGCTATGTGCTTTGAACTTCCTTCTCTTATTTACCTTATTCCTATAATAAAGCAAACTATTTTCCAGTATCTTTATCATCATCTATTATTTGGGTATATCTTACTGCTTTAATATCTGCATTGTAACCATTAATGATTTATTTCCTGGTCCTTCTTGACCCCAAACCAAATGATCATACATTTAAAAAAGATTTTTAGATTGTATTACCTACTATGTCCACTGCTCTGCCCTCCCACTTTTAAATATGAGTGCTTGAAGAATAAATCTTTTTCAGTGACAGTAGTCATAACTTGATAAAATTTAGGCTTAGCTTTGTATTGCTGTAATATGGGACTGTAGTCTGATTAATTCTTTAAATTACTGAACACTTAAAAATGAGAACAAATTCAGCTTCTTAGATGATTCCCAAAGTTTAGTAGTTTTTCTGTTAATATGCTTGATTATTCTGTTTCTCCTTTTTCAATCCATCTTCTTCTCTTTGACAGAAGAACTAACTGGGACTCCTCATTTGATATCTCTGAGGTCGAGTGCCTTTCCCTGTCCCTTTAAGACAACTGTGCTCTTGTTTCTAGTCATAATTTACCATTTTTTGATTCGGTCTTCCACTCAAAGTTGGGTGGTTTGTCACAGAGTATGTTATGGCTTACACCAAGATAGGCCCCTTCTTAATAGTTACTGAAGAATTAATCATTTGTGGTGACAGATTTCTAAAATTCAAATTAGAAAGGCACTAAAGAAAGTATCCCCAAAGGTAGCTCCTTTTTATCCTGAGGATAAGTCATTACAAACTCAAATGACCAGAGAATGTAATTTCTTAATAAGAATTTTTTCTTAAATCTATATTCAGCTCTCTATTTCAGTGCTTCTCTCCTACCAGAGGTGCAAGGAGTGATCCTAGAACCACAGATACAGCCAAGACCACGGAGAGCTTTTGACGTCAGGGGTCCACTTTCTCCACTGAACCCTTGGAGGCAGAATATCCAGCTACTGGAGAGAGTGGGAAAGGATAATAAACAAGTGGGTGCTTTCCATTATTTACTTGGGTTTATTTATAGATTGGAGTGTCCTTCCATTGCCCATTTAATTCTATTGGTATACTCCTTGGGTTCATATAAGAACCAAGTGGGGCTGCAATCTGTTTGTTTTTTCTAAGAATGCTAACTAGTGCCGAATTCAAAAAAGAGGCCTACAATTTATTTAATTTTCTCTCCAGATGATTAAAGCAGTGGATGATTTGGGGGCACTAGATTTGGTGACGACCTGTGTAGTCCACAGGAATTTTAAAGAGGAATATTTGCCCATTTTAATCTTGAATGGTATTAGTGGACTTCTAAGTGCTCTTTTATATTCCAGTAATTAAGTTTTTGTATTTCATCTTTGGGCAAGCTGGACATCTGAACTTTCCTAATTTACATAGTCTGATGTCCAGGTGTTACTCTACCATGTTAGAACTTTTTGGTCTTTTTCCTACCTCAGACTTTAGGACTTCATATTAATTAGATCTTTTAGAAGATATGATGATACTGTCAAATTGAGGCTTCATTCTTTAATAAGATAAATGTGAATGATTATAAGTTTCAGGATATATTATCCCTGAAAGCTATGTTAAATATATACTCATAAGTAGTTTTCCAGTCCCTAGGAATAATGTTATTTGTGGCAAAAAGAGCCTTGTCCTAGATGTTTCCCATGGCATTAAGATGGTTTTCTCTTAGTTTCTTTGATGCCAAGGGTAGGATTTGATTCCAGGAAGTTCTTATCATCTACAGTGGGTAGAACGTGAACTTTGGTGTCTTTGGCAAGTTTTCATTTTTCCTTGGTGGATTCCTTCTGTGACTCCAGGTATCTTGATAATGGGAGACCGGTTTATTTGTTCTCTAATTGCCCAGATTTCTTTCAACTGGTAAACATCATACTTCTTCAGCAAAAGGAACTCCTCTAGCAGAGCCTTCATGGATGATCTCTGTCACACATGCAGCACCTGCAGTTTGGAAGGCAGTGGTGAACGGAGCCACGCACTATATCTAGAAGACACAAGGATGAGAGAGCCACCTGATTTTGTCATTTATAAACTTTAAGATTTATTCTGGTGTACTCTTGGTCTGGAAATGGAAAGGCTCAAATAATGAAATAATTTTTTCAGATTGGAGTTTTACATGGCCATGCAAATATTCCTTTCTATTCAGAAGACTGAAATAGAGGCAGTATGAGAGACTCCTTTCTTTTAAAAGCAGCTCTCTGTTTCACTTAAAAGATTTGTGGGATTGAAAATCACCTTAATGAAGCAGGCAACCCCCCCCCTTTTTTTAAGTATTATAGGAGATCCCAAAAACTTCTGAAACTGTTTTTTGTTGCCTGACACTGAAAAGAACTAGTAAATAAAAGGTGAATTTCTTAATTATTCCCAAATTACTTTTAGTATTAGGATACAGTCTTTAACTTCTCTTTTTCTGGTCTTGAGCCTTAATTCTTATTTGTCAAATCAACAAAGATTCCAGTATGGAGTAGGAGAGACATCTTTTGAGATCAAAGTAGTTTGGGCAGTCTTCTAAAATAGTAAATACCTGTTAAATTTGAGGTATTGTTCTGCATTAAAGGCATACTAAAGTTTGAATGATACTGAAATGAGAAAGTATTTTATAGAGCAAAGGCAATATTAGAATAAGCCTCTACATGTGAAGAAGTGTTGCAAAATAGTTATCCAAATGGAAGGAGTTATCAAAATGTTTCTATTTTTCTCTTTGGTATCTATTAACTGGTCAGTCAAAAGCTATTAAAGAAGTTTTTAAAAGTTACCTGATGCTGCCAGTTTGTTTTATTCGGTATACTTTTTAGGAATAGAAATTCTAGAGTTAAGAAGCATCTAAAATGTTTTAGGGATCTTGAAGGTCTTAGGAACCACATTTACTAAGTTATAACCTGGCCTTTAGTCTTTCTTTCCATGAGACCTGTTTTTTTTTTCCTCATTAATTATAAATTTTTGTATAGTACTTAAAAGTTTAAAAGATCAATTTGAACTAAAATTTCTGTAGGGAGCTCTGAATTCCCATGAATGATTTACAGCTTTTTATGCTTGATTTATTGTTGTTAAATATGAATAAGACCGTCTTTACAAACACATAAATTAAAAAATACCCACCATTTTAGAACTCAGGGGAAATGAAAGTGAAATTGGCTTGGAAATTAAGTTGAACTCTTTGAACCATAGTACCAACCAGTTTATGGCCTGTGCGATTATTAGCCTTTTGTTTCAGCTTTAAAGATGAAAAGTGATTTAATCTCTTAACTTCATGCTTTGATTAAATTTTAGCTCTGTTCCTTAAAGTGTGCAAAAGAAATGTAAGTGCATTTCCATTCACCTCATGCCACTAAAAGCTATTTTAAAGTGAAACTTTTTGTATATTAATGTGAACTGATTTGTTTATTTAAACTTTTATTTTGATACATTTTCCTTTCAGATTTTTTTATATTTCGTGTCACTATGCAAGCCTATATTTTTCAGTGTTTATTTTATGATTATTAGTATAAGCTAATTTTTTTCCTAGAATGACTAATTGTGTAATATTTGTATTATGTGATCATTTGAAAACTAATAAATATTTTCTCCATGAAAAAAATGCACTTACTGATAAATGGCTTATTTTTGTTTCAGGAGTAGACAATGAAAACAACAGTATTTTTAAGTGTATTTTAATTTTATGTGTCTTCCTCTAAGTATTTCTGAATATATATCCTATTCTTGTGTAAATCTTTTTTGAAAAAAATTTTCCAAAAACTATTAAATTAAAATGATTCTTCATTGGGTCATCCAGTGCCAAATGTATGAAATAGGTGATCTATTTAGTCTTTTTTTTTTTTCCATTTTCCTGATTAGCTTCATCTTTGTTTCCAGAAGTGGGTTTCTTTTTTTTCTTTTTTCCTTTAGATGCTGTTTTGGTGTGTCCATTTTGCAAACCATTAAAACTCTTGAAATATTGTAAATATCAGGAATAACATGGTCAAATCTTTTAAAGTGAGACTGATCAAAATATAACCCCTTACAAAATAGCATATAAAAGACAAATCCTTGACCCAGAAAAAGAACATTTGGAAATATTGGCTGATTGGAGAACTACCCAATTCACAAGAGCTGTTAACAGGAGAAGAAAGATGTTTTATATTTAATGTTCTGTTTGAACAGATAATCATAGAAGGAGAAATCTTGAGAGTCTCTTGCTTTTAACCTTATCGAGACAACATGGAAAAGGATAAAACTTGGTTTTTATGATTCTTTATAGTTACATAAACTTTAAAACTGAAGCCACTGGAACAATTTACCTTTTCTATGCAGAGTCTGCTAGAAGCAAGAGGGGTTTCTCTTTGATTTGAAGAAAACATATATAAGAAGTGGACTCCAAAAATTAAAAACATGGTGATGGGGTCCTAGACAAGAAATAAAAGTTGAATTAATGACAACTTGTGGATTAAAATGAAACCGTTTGGCTCCCCAAAGAAATTATACTCTGAAAAAATAAAAAAGGAAATTATGATTTAGAATAGTTACTGTGTTTGGGGGGTAGAAGGAAGCTAAAATTCTTGGCTTAATTACTCTGGTAAGTTTGGAAAAGGAGTTAAGATTCTGTGGATAAAATTTTGTTTTTAGAGTTAAAGCCATTAAAAGATTCACAGACATATTTCAATAGAAGGCTGTATTTTTTACTTGAATACAAAAAATTTATAAGCCTTAACTATATATGCAAAAGAGTGGGTTGTGTGAGGGGTTAAATAAAAATTCTGTACCAGAAACTTCAAACATACTGTAAAAATAATGGTGAAATGAGAGTTTTAAATACTTTAATTTTTATCACGTGGACTCTTCCCTACACTGTGTTCAAAATAAAAACATGACAGAATGTTAAACATGGCTTACCTTTATATCTTTGAGGTATAAGAACATAGGCTTATTGTTTCACCATCATTCATTGGATTAACTATAATAATAAAATTTTGTTCTTGTTCTTTAGTGAGGAGACAAAATAGCTTTTGTTTAAAAAAAGTAAATGTCACATAAGCAGTGTGTCTGACAAAGTACTGAACTTACAGTTTGTTGTTTACGAGCTCAGATCTTATTCTTACTTTACTTTGCTATATTGAAACAATTGAGCAAAATGTCCTAAGCAATTGCTTGCTTTTTATTCGGGTATTTTTATTTGCCATTAAGAAGATTGCCTAAAATGTGAAAGATTTTTGTTTTCAAAAATAAGCACATAGGTGCTCTAAAATTCTTTTCCACTAGTATCCTCTAAGGTAATTAGATTACTGCAGTAAAAATGTTAGGGAACTTCAAAGTATGCTTCGGAATTTTCAGGAATTATGATCAAAGGGATCTCTACTCAAGAGGTAAGGTATGGCATAGGTAGAAAAATGTTAAATGTGTTCAATGTAATGTCTGATGGTAAAGTCAACTTATAACAGATATCCTTGGATTTTCAGACAGGTGTAGAATTAGGAAAATAATTTTTCTTAAAAATCTCTCCCAGAAGAAAGGATGAACCACAGATTTGTTTTTGTAGTACTTTGGAGTGCATTTAGATACATACATCCACAGACATTGTACCTTTGGTGTACTTAGCCTCCTATATTTCAGGGCATCTTTTACCTGTGCTCTCTTAGTGTTTATCATCCATTTTTAATTTAGAATTTCTTAAGCTCTGAGCACTATTAAAATATTATACTTTGTATGGAAAGTTGAGTACATATTCCATGAGATTATTGCCTGGCTTCATTTTGCCTGTTTTACTTACATGATATCTAGAACCTAGAAAACAGTTGTACTGAATAATTTTTATCTTGGTTTGAGAAATTAATTTGAGTTTTAAAAGCATTCATTTATGCTGTAACTTAGGGGAATTTGTTATATAAGGCTTAAAAAATAATGTTGGGTAGTATATAAAATCATTTAGAGAAAAAAGTTATGCTGTTATTCTCTGAGGAATATTAAGTAGGTTCACAGAGTGGAGTGTTAGCAAATACTATTTAGTATATCTAGAATCAAAGGAAAATGCGATGTTCAATACAAGTGATTTAGAAAAATGATTTAGGTTTTTTTTCCCCCTAGAAATATTAGTATGGTTTATTCAATAGATGGTAACATAGAAACCACAATAATCTTCCATCCTATCTTTTAATTCTTATTATAAGAACACTAGCTTGTGGACATTTGGTGTTTAATTAAAATAGTTGGCTGTGTCTGTTCTACTTTCACCTTTATGGTGGAGCAAATAATAATGATGATATGTGAACTAGAGCGAGAACTTGCTACTTGATGAGATAGATGATTGCATGTCCAGGATGCCCTCATGGTGAGAAGTGGATCCAGGATTTGCTTCAATGTCATATTTTATTTGAAAATTACCATAGACATTATCTAGTTGAGCACCCTCATTTTATATACAAAGGAATGGATATCCAGGAATATCTCCTGTATTTCTTATACCACACAGTGGATCCACAATTGTAGGACCCAACTCTCTTGACTGCAAGCTCAGAGATCTGTATTCTGCTGCCTCCTCATGTTGTTCCTAGTTCTGGAGGACATAAAGCAAGTCTGATTTCCTTAAACTATGACGGCCTCCAGATGTTTTAAGATGGCTGTAATACTGTATTAATTTCAAGCCCGTTCTGTTGTTGCTTTTATTTTTAAATAGATTAAGCACCTCCATCTTACTGCCCTTATTCATGCAACATAGTTTTGGAATCCTTAAAGGTTTTTTTAGATCTTCCCTGAACATGCTTCGGTTCATCGTTGTTGTTAATGTGTGACAGCTCAGTACAGGTTTGTTCAGCCTCTTCGGCCCTAGAGTACTCATGTCACTTTGTTTATCCGTACAGATACAGTAAAGTGTTTGATTTTATGCACAGAATGTTCCGTAGTGATCTGCAGAATAATTTGCACCTAAAAATTAGTCTAGTAGTCTTTATGTACAGGCAAATGTGTACAGTTCAGGGGGAAAGAAAAAACATCTAAGACCTAAGACCTTGAGAAGTCATAATTTAAGAAGTACGGTCTTCCATTTTTTTGCTTGCTTAGTTCTGACTCAGATTACTATCCATTCCATTTTAAATGACTTGTATAATGTGAAATGTTATTTTTCAGGTTGTCCTTGCTAATTTAAGGGTAACCAGCCCCGTTGGAGCTAAACTGTTGACATGTGACTGATAATGAGAAGAAAATCAACTTGTGTTTAGTAACATAATTAGAAACAAAAAGCTGCTTCAGTGGAAAGGTTTGGGATCTATCCCAAACAGCAGAAGATGGTGAAGTAGCCGCCCTGGAAATCTGAGAATGTGGCCTTAGTTCTAATGAAGGCATAGTCTTATGTTGCCTCTTGAAATATAGTGTGGATACTCTGCTAGAGCAATGTTTTAGCATAAAGGCATTTTAAACTACCAATTAAATATTTAGCTTTTTCTCACTTAAATTTTTAAGTTGAGCTCCTGTAAGGCACAAGGTATTGTTTAATGGTTGCATGTACCTTGCAGGGTATACGTTTACCTTTGAGAAATACTCGTTTGAAATTGGGTATATTATCCTACCTGAGTTAGAATTCTAGGGCAAATGAGGGAGAAAAGAACACACCCATGCCTGCTCTGTGCAGCTTTGGCCAGCTGGCCTTAATTTAATCCAACTGACCTGTGAGAAAGGTGATTATTTTTTTTTTTTTCGGTTTATGCACAAAGATGCTGAAGCACAGAGGCTTCAAAATCTGCCGGAGGGCACATAATCAGTAAGCAACAGAGATGGCATTTGAAAGATCTGTCAAAATAGAAATAATTCTGTTGCACCATTGATTGCCAAACATCTTTACCAGAAAGAATGCATATTCTCAGGAACATTTTTTTATAGAACATCAGTGTTTAAAGTAGATAAAAGGGATATTTTACTTAGTATGCATTTTTAAATCGACTCTTTTTAAAAAAGTAATTTTAGTTTTACAGGAAAATTGACAAAGTACAGAGACCTCACACCCCACCAACCATATACCCAGTTTTCCCTCCCATAGTTTTCCTTATTAACCTCTTGCTTCTGTGTGGCACATTTGTTGCAATTAATGAACTAGTATTGATAGACATCATTAGGGTTTACTCTTGTGTCATACAGTTCTTTGGATTTTGCTAAATATTTTTGTATCAATGTTAATGAGAGATACTGATCTATAATTTTCCTTTCTTGTAATGGCTTTGTCTGATTTTGATACTAGATTTGCCTCAGAATGAATGAGGAATTGTTCCCTTTGTTCCTACTTTCTGAAAGAGATTGCAGAAAGTTGGTATCATTTTGTTAAATATTTGGTAGAATTCATCAGCGAAGCCATCTGGGCTTGGTGTTTTCTCTTTGTGAAAGTTATTAATTATTGATTCAGTTTCTTTAATACAGATAACCTTATTCAGTTTGTTTCTTCTTGAGTAAGTTTTGGCAGATTGTATCTTTTAGGGAATTGGTTCATTTCATCTAAGTTTTCAAATTTGTGGTGATAGAGTTGTTAATAATACTCCTTAATAGCCTTTTAATGTCCAAGGGACTGGCTGTAATGACCCCTCTTTCATTTGTAATATTAATTGTCCCTTCTTTCCTTTTCATTGTTAGCCTGGCCAGAGGTTTATCAATTTTATTGATAAAATAGCCAGATTTTGGTTTTGTTTTTTCTCTATTTTACAGTTTTCAGTTTCATTGATTTCTGCTCTAATTTTTATTTCTTTTATTTGCCTTAGGTTTATATTGGTCTTCTTTCTAAGCATTTTTTGTACTATCCCAGTATTTTGATAAGTGGTATTTTCATCTTGTAGTTTGAAATATCTTAAAATTTCTCTTGAGAATTTTTTTTTTTTACACCAATGTGTTATTTGGAAGTAAGTTTTTTAATCTCCAAGTATTTTGGGATGTCCATCTACCTGTAAATACTTGTTATTCATCACTGACTTTAATTCTGCTGTGGTTTGAGAGCATACTTAGTGTTATTTCTATTCTTTTAAATTTTTTATGATGTGTTTTATGGCCCTTAATCATGGTGAGTGTTTTCGTGTGAGCTTAAGAAGGCATATTTTGTTGTTGGATGAAGTATTCTTTAGGTGTCACTTAGGTCCAGTTGATTGGTGCTGTTCAGTTCAACTGTGTCTTTATTGATATTCTACTTGCTGGATCTGTCAATTACTGATAGGGATAGAACAGTGTTGAAGTCGTCTTTAGGTATAATAGTAGATTGATTAATCAGTTTCTTATTTTAGTTCTGTCAGTTTTTGCCTCATATATTTTGATGTGCTATTGTTAGGCCAGTGTGTATTAATAAGGCTTGTTATGTCTTCACGGAGAATTGATCCTTTCATTACATAATGACTCTCTTTATCCTTGGTAACTTTTTCTTGTTCTGAAGTCTGCACTTCCTGAAATTAAGCTATTCTAGTTTTATTTTGATTAGTGTTATCATGGTGTAATTTCTTTATCCTTTTACTTTTAATCTACATGTATCTATATATTTGAAGTGGGTCTTGTTTTTTTATCCACTTGGTAGTCTTTGTCTTTTAATTGATCTTTTTCAGCTATTTACATTTAAAGCAATTATTGTTAGAGTTGGATTAATGTGTTGTTTGTAACTTTTCATTGCCTTTGTTCTTTTAAAATTTATTTTGCCTTCCCCTTCTTTATTTTTTCTGATCTTGAGTATTGAATATAATTCTATTTTCTCACTTACCATACTTCTAAAATTTTTTTTAATTATTGCCTCAGAGTTTGCTGTATACATTTATAACTAATCTATCTTCAAATAATACATACCACTTCAGGGGTAGTGCAGGTACCTTATAATAGAATCTTTCTGCTTTTTCTCTCCCATGCCTTATAACATTGCTGTCCTTTATTTCACTTTTCCGTAAGCTATAATCAACCAAAATATTGTTGCTTTCATTTTGAACAAACTGTGTTAATATCAATTTAGAGTTTTAAAAAGAAAAGATTTTGTTTTGCCTTTTGAAATTACTTCTCTGATGCTCTTTCAAAAGGAAATTGTGTAGACCCGTGACCTATATAATCTTTCTTTTCTTTGGAGAACTTATTTTAGCATTTCTTTCAAGGCAGGTCTACTGGTGACAAAGTCCATCCATTTTTATGTGAGAAAATGTCTTTCTCTTCTTTAATTTTGAAGGATACCTTTGCTGTATACAGAATTCTAGATTGGTAGGTTTTTTTTTCTTTCAACACTTTATTCATTCTGTCTTCTTGTTTGTATGATTTTTGAAGAAATATCTGATGTAATTCTTATGCTTATCCTCTGTAGGTCAGGTTTCTTCTCCCCTACTCCTACCTTTGGCTTCTTTCAAGATTTTTCCTTTGTCTTTGATTTTCTACAGTGTGAATGTCATATGCCTAAGTGTGGATATTTTGGATTTATCCTGTGTCATATTCTCTGAGCTTCCTGGATCTGTGCTCTAGGGTCTGTTATAAGTTTTGGAAAATTCTCAACCATTATTTTTTCAAGTATTTCTTTAGTTCCTTTCTCTTCTCCTCCTGGTGTTCCCATTGTGCATATGTTACCTCTTTTTAAATTGTCCCATAGTTTTTGGATGTTCCTTTTTTCCCCTCTTTTTTCAGTTTAGGAAGTTTCTGTTGACATGTCTTTTAGCTCACTGATTCTTAGGCTCTGTGCAGTCTACTTATGAGCCCATGAAGTGCATTCTTCATTTCTGACTTTGATTTTGAGTCCTAACATTTCTTTTTGATTCTTTCTTAGAGTTATATTACCCATCCGTTTTTGCATGTTATCCCCTTTTTCCATTAGAGCTTTTAGTGTTTTCGTAGTTACTTGAAATTATTGGTCTAGTAGTTCAAACATATCTGCCATATCTGAATCTGGTTTTGTTGCTTGTTTTGTGTATTCAGATTTTGTGTGTATTTTTTTTTTTTAATCTTTTAGGGTACCTTATCATTTTTTGTTAAATGCCAGACATGCTGTATTGGTAAAGGAACTTAGGCAAATAGGTCTGTAGTGAGGTTTTATGCTGATCTGGTTAGGTGTTAGTCTGTTTACTATTTGTTCTACCTGTATGTGTCAGAGGCTGAAATTACCTCTAATGTGCTTTTTTTGGACCAATCTGTATTCTTGGGATTCCTTAGAGACTTCTTTATAAATAG
Organism: Neomonachus schauinslandi; assembly: GCF_002201575.2. Classification (NCBI taxonomy): domain Eukaryota; kingdom Metazoa; phylum Chordata; class Mammalia; order Carnivora; family Phocidae; genus Neomonachus; species Neomonachus schauinslandi. The sequence goes on along the minus strand of NC_058405.1, from coordinate 54,795,152 downwards.
AATCTTAGTTTTGCCATTCTTTCAGTAATTCCCTGTTGATGTTAGTGGGTAAGGTGTGGGGTTAGGGGAAGTGCTTTGTGGTCCTATCATTAGGTCTCAGTCTTTTAGTGGACTCTGCTGTTGGCTTTCACCTTCACAAGTGCCCCCCTTTCCCCATATGAGACATGAAAGGTAGAAAGGGCCTGATTTGGATACTTCCCTTTCTCCATTTTGTTAGGCTTTGGTAAAATAATATTCCTTGTGGGCAGCCCTTTGTTAAGGAGAATGATATGCTCTGGGTATATTTCAAAATGGTTACTTTTCCTTCTCCTGCTTCCAGAAGTAGAGGAGATTTTTCTCTGTTCTTTACCCTGCAAACCTGATGGGGCTTCTGGAGATAAAATTCATGGAAATGTAAGAGGCCCCATAAGGTTGATTTCCTAGGAGTTTTTAATCTCTCAAGCATATGTGCTCTCTGTCTAGCAGTTAGTCAATTCCTTTTACGTTTTTCTACCCAGCTGGCTCCAGTGGTGGTTTCTCCTAGTAAGCTGCTGATACTTGTATTTGCTTGGTTCTTCAGTTTTGGAGCTGGAGGTTGGTCCTGTAACCTTGGTTCTCTGATGGATCCAAGAGGAGGTGTTGATTTTCAGTTTAGTTTTTTTCTTGTTGTGTGCTCAGAAGTGACAGCTTTTACTTGTTGGACTGGAAACTGGAAGTCACTGAGCATTTTTAAATATTCAAATTTGCCTTCAATTTGGTTTGTGTCCTTACACAAGTAATGGAGATTTCTAAGCCATTATAGTTATTTAATTTGGTTCATTTAATCCTATTGATCATCCACCTACTACATTGCATGCATTTCCTAAACATTGGTGATAATTAAGATGCTTCTGCCCTTGTACACCTCTTTTCAAAGTCTTTTGCTCTTTTTGTTGTCCTCTAGATCCTGGATGTATCTCTTGTATCTTGTCAAGGACTTTGTGGCTTTAGTACTTTCTCTTTTTATGAGTAAATCTCCCTCTCTATTGGATCCTTAATGTATCTGGTTATGTAGTCCTATATTATCTTAAGAAAAGGAACTTTGATTCTTTCCCCACCCTCTAACTTCTGCAGTCTCTGTTCACTCTTACTGTCTACTCATAACGTTACAGTTTCTCAAATTTTATTTACTTTTCAATCTATTCCAATCTGGCTTTTGCATCTGATACCACTAGGACTGCTCTTGTCAAAGTCACCCAGGTCCTTGCTGTTGCCAAATCCACTGGACACTTACCTGTGCCTTTTTATTTGATCTTTTAACAGAATTCAGTGTAGTTGAACACTTCTACCTTCTGAAATGCCCTTTTCTTGACTTCCATAACAGCATATGCTTTTGGTTTTCCTCCCTGCCTTTACTTTTTAGTTGCTGTTGCTGGTCTTAACTCTTTCATTCAACTATGGAAAGTAGTTCAGTGCTCAGCCCTTGAGCTTTTCCTTTAACCTCTTCTCCCTTTACACTTAGATTGATTATTTATTTATTTATTTAAGTAATCTCTACACCCAACATGGGGCTTGAACTCAACCCCAAGATGAAGAGTTGCATGCTCTTCTGACTGAGCCAGCAAGGTGCCTCTACACTTAGATGATCCTATCCCTTATCATGGCTTAATACTTCTGTTAACTCTGCCCCAATTTTTATCTCCCTCTGTCCCCAGCCCTTCCTCAAAGCTCCAGTCTTGATATTCACTTGGATAATTAAAAAAAGTAAAATGTTCAATCCTGAACTATTTTTATTTTTCTCTTAGTCTTCCATATCTCAATGGAGCACCACTGTTTATCTCATTATGTGAAAAACCATGGAGCGATCTCTTCCTCATCTCCCATATACAGTATCTTCATTATTCGTTAGTTCAATTGTTTGCTTTTGGACTTTTTAAACATTATTTATAGCAGTTTTTTAAATTTATTTTTTATTTTAAGTAAATGCTTTGCTGCACGTGGGGCTCAAACTCACAACCCTGCAATCAAGAATCACATGCTCTACCGGCGGAGCTAGCCAAGCGCCCCTATTTTTTTTTTTTTAAAGATTTTATTTATTTATTTGAGAGAGAGAATGAGAGAGAGAGCACATGAGAGGGGGGAGAGTCAGAGAGAGAAGCAGACTCCCTGCTGAGCAGGGAGCCCGATGCGGGACTCGATCCTGGGACTCCAGGATCATGACCTGAGCCGAAGGCAGTCGCCCAACCAACTGAGCCACCCAGGCCCCCTAAGCGCCCCTATTTATAGCAGTTTTAAGTTTATAGAAAAATTGACCAAATGGTACAGAGTTTCTATCTTGATTCCCCCTTCCTCTTTTCCGACTAACATCTTGGTATTTATTTTGTACATTTGTTGCAGCAGAACCAGTTTTGATACATTAAGGTCCACAATTTACATTAGGATTCACTTACTGCATCATACTGTTCTTTGGGTTTTGCTAAATGCATAATGTCCCATATCCACTCTTAGGGTATCTTACAGAAGAGTTTCACTGTCCTTAAAAATCCTTTTTGCTCCACCCTTTCATCCTTCACTATTCCAATCCCTGGCAATTACTGATCTTTTCCTGTGTTGTTAGTTTTGCCTTCTCCAAAATGTCATGTATTTGGAATCGTACAGTATGTAGTCTTTTACAGTGGCTTCTTTCATGTTGCAATATGCAGTTAATGTTCCTCCTTGTCTTTTTGTGACTCCATAGCATATTTCTTTTTATCACTGTCTCGATCTACCACAGTTTATTCACCTATTGAAGTACATCTTAGTTGCTTCCAATTTTTGGCACTTAGGGATAAAGTGCTGTAAACATTCATGTGCAAAGTTTTTTGTGGACATATATTTTCAGCTCATTTGGAAAAATATCTAGTAGTGTGATTGTTGAATCTTATGGTAAGCCTATGCTTAGCTTTGTGAGAAACCACCAAACTGTCTTCCACAGTGGCTGAACCATTTTGCATTCTCACCAGCAGTAAATGAGAGTTCCTGTTGCTCCGCATCCTCACTGGTGTTTTGTGTTGGTGTTTTGGATTGTAGCTACTCTAATAGGTGTGTGGTGGTATTGCTGTTTTAACTTGCAGTTCCCTGGTACTATGACATCAAGCATCCTTTCATAAGCTTCTTGTCCATTTGTGTATCATCTTTGGCAAGGTACCTGTTTAGATCTTTTGCCCATTTAAAAAAATCAGTTTTTCTTATTATTGTGTTCTAAGAATCCTTTATGTATTTTAGATACCAGTCCTTGACCAGGTAAGTGTTTTGCACATATCTTCTCCTAGTCTGTGGCTTGTCTTCAGTCTCTTAACAGTGTCACTTGCAAAGCAGCAGTTTTAAATTTTAATGAAATCTACTTCATCAATTTTTTCTTTGGTGGATCATGCTTTTGGTGCTGTATCTAAAAACTTACTGCCAAATCCATGGTTGCCTAGATCTTCTGTGTTGTCTGTGGAGGTTTTACAGTTTTGAGTTTTATATTTAGATCCATGATCAGTTTTGAGTTAACTTTTTTGAATAAACATTTTTTTTTTTTTGCATGGGATGTCTGGTTGTTTTAATACCATTTTTAAAAAAAGGCTGTCTTTTCTCCTTTGAATTGCTTTTGCTCCTTTTTCATAGCTCAGACTTACCTCCTAAGTCTCTCTCAAACTTGTCCACATCTTACCATTTTCATCTATCAACCTCCCCTCCAAGCTGCCATCCCCTCTTGCCTGAACAGTAGCACTTACTGGTCTTCTCACTTTATCTCTTGACCCCTGCATTCTTCACAGAATATGACTTACTACAATTTTTTTTAAGATTGATTTATTTGACACATAGAGAGCACAAGCAGGAGGGGAGAGGGCGAGGGAGAAGCAGGCTCCCAACAGAGCAAGAAGCCAGATGCGGGGCTCCATCCCAGGACCCTGAGATCATGACATGAGTCAAAGGCAGACGCTTAACCGACTGAGCCACCCAGGTGCCCCTGACTTATTACAATTTTAAGGCATAAATAAGATCATGTCTGTTTTCTGCTTAATGCTACTTGCTTCCTTTTATAAAAACAATAAAATCCAAATTCTTTATCATGGCCTATTAGGCCTTAAATGATCTTGCCCTGACTTTTCCTCAGTTTTACCCTTGCTTCTACTCTCCAGACAACCTTGGGCTTATTTAGTCTCTGAATTATTTAAATTATTTTTTCCCTACCTTAGGGGATTCATAATCATGGAATGCCTCTTTTCCCGCTTTTAGGTCTGAGCTTATGTTTTCAGCAGTGCCTTCTCTAGTTAGTATATTGTAATCATCCAGTTCTAGATCTTGCCTTTCATTCTCTGTTCTGATTCCTTCCTAGTATTTTTCTCAACTTAAAAGCATATATTGTTTGTTCATTGCCTGTCTCCCTGCCACCAGAGATCACGGTTGTCTTATTTATATTGTTTTTAGCACCTGGCACAATAGTTGCCTCATAGTAAGCACTGAACATGTATTTTAATGGAGGAGACATGGGCCCGGCCTTGGAAATGCCCAGATGGAGCGAGGGAGATCCACACACACGCAGATGAATTGCAGTGCCATGGTAGTGCTCTCAGAGAGCTGCAGTCCCAGAAAATAAGAGATGAAAGGTTAAAAAAGAAGTCTCTGAAATTCTCACTAGTGTGAACTAGTGATTACAAAAGTCAGTTTATGAGGTCTTATTGCCGAGGCTTCTTAGCCATTAATTTATATATTATTTGCTAATGTGGGGGTCAGCATAACTCTCGTCCTAGCAATTCCAGACTTAGGATCTTCAGTGTCGGGAGAACCCATCATGCTGTAGGGACAGTGTCTGTGCAAAGGCGTGGTCTCCAGCCCAACAAGAGGCCCGACAGCGTACTGACTCTAGAGTCAGGGCTTGCTTTTGAATACCCAGTGCTGCCGGTTACCTGGGGCAGATCACTTCACTTCCCTGGGCCTTAGTTTCCCCATCTGTGAAGGAGCTAACAAACTTAGAACGTTGTTTTGAGGATAAAATGGGCGAATATATATATAGCACCTTTACTATGTGCCCTGTCCTGCCATAAAGGGAAGTGTTTCCGTTACCCTATAAAGGCCTCATTTAAGTAAAATTTTATTACTTTAGAATATACTTACACTGAGTAACATGCAGCTCTCTCCACAGGCCCCTCACTTCCTACTTTACAGAGAAAAGACTTCATTCTCCCGATGGCCTTTCTTCTCTCCTGTGCACGCCATCATACCACCTCTGCTTTCTTAGATGTCCTAACATTTTATTATCCCTCCTTTCTTTTCATCTTTACCTTCTTCTTTCACCTAATTCCTTCTCTATAAACATGTTAAAGTCTCTCCAATTAAAAAAAAAGGTAACTGTCGCTACTGCCTTCTCCCTCATCTCCGTACCCAACTCAAACACAAACTTACAACATTCTCTCCATTTATTTCTTCCAGCACCGTTCCCTCCATGGCCCACTCTGGTTTTGTTTCTACGTCCTAATAAGGTCATCAAAATAATACTGTTGAGGTTATCAGTGACCTCGTCACCGAATCAAATGGACAGTGCTCTTTCAGCCGCATTCAACACGATTGGTGTCGTTCTCTTCACATTTTTGGTTCCGTGGGTCTTTACTTCTGATTTCCTTGTAGCTTTTTGGTGGTTCTTAGTCTCATTTGCAGACTGTTCTAATTCTACCAAGGTTTTATTTTATATGTTGGGATTTCTAAGGTTGAATCCTTGGTCATGATGTCAGTTCATTGTGCATCTGGGTCCATAGTGCAGATTCGTACCTTTGTAATGAGGATTCAAGTTTAAAGATTTTATTTATTTATTTGAGAGAGAGAGAATGAGAGACAGAGAGCATGAGAGGGAGGAGGGTCAGAGGGAGAAGCAGACTCCCTGCCGAGCAGGGAGCCCGATGCGGGACTCGATCCAGGGACTCCAGGATCATGACCTGAGCCGAAGGCAGTCGCTTAACCAACTGAGCCACCCAGGCGCCCAAGGATTCAAGTTTAATAACACGGGTCCAACTTGGCATCTCTTATGTGTGCTCCAAGAGTGCTTGAAACATATTTTATGAATTTATGATCTTCCCCCCCACCCTTAAATCTGGGCTTCCTTTACCATTCCTCATTTTAGTGAATATTACCCCAGTCCATCATCCAGTCTTGTTTATTTTTGTGTCTAAAATATCTCAACAACTTGTTTTTCTGTTTTCACTACCCTGGCTCAGTCCATTATTTCCTGACTTGAGCTATGACAGTTCTAATTGGTTTCCTTGTATAGACCCTTGTGTGCTAATCGAATTCAGTCTCCACAATGCAGCCAGAGTGATGTTTCTCAAGACACAAATTTAATGATATTCCTTTAATTAAAACACTCAATTGGCTTCCTATTGCTCTTAAGATCCACAGGAAGGATTGAGACAAAAATCCTTAATACTACAATTTATGAAACCCCGAAAGACCAAGTCCCTATTTTTCTCTCCATTTGCACCTTTGGCCCCATGGTGTTTTTTTTCTCTCTCATCCTTCATGGTCTCAGCTCAGTGGTCATTTCCTTACCTCAGGAACACCTCCTCTGATGTTCTTCAGTAGGTTAGATCAGCATCCTTTTGCTCTCACAGTGCCATGAATATGCTATCTCATTGCCTATAGTCATGGTTTTACATTTGTGTGTGCCATTTCTCCCTCTGGCTAAAAGGCCCCAAGAGGCCAAGGATCATGTTTACTTTTATCATTTGCCAGTGCTTAGCACAGTAACTGGCTTATATCCATCATTTCAGTGATTCTTATGATGACGATTTTATTTTTCTTTTACTAAGGAATAAAAAAGTAAAAAAGTAAGCCAGTGCAAAAGAAGCTCGCAATATTGAAAGAATTTTCTATAAAAGCTGAATTAGCTTGAACTCTGTAACATTTTCTCCCAGCCCCCTGCCTTTCTATGATTGTAAAAGAAATGTTATTTAAGAAAAAAATTCTGGAGTCTATTTCTAGATCCTGATACTTTGTGAAAATAATTGACACTTAATAATGGTTCCACTATTCAGGCCTTCCAAAACAGAAACATTAGATTTGTTTCTAACTTTGCAGGTAAATATTCAAGTTAGTTTTGATTTGGCTTTTAAGTGTAGGTTTGATGACTTTCTGAACTCTCAAGTGATTCTGACTTGTGATCCTATCTGGGAAGGGATACTTAGTGATAATTTTAGTTTAAGAACACAAGAATTTTTTTTTTTAAAGATTTTATTTATTTATTTGACAGAGAGAGACACAGTGAGAGAGGGAACACAAGCAGGGGGAGTGGGAGAGGGAGAAGCAGGCTTCCTGCTGAGCAGGGAACCCGATGCGGGGCTCCATCCCAGGACCCTGGAATCATGACCTGAGCTGAAGGCAGGCGCTTAACGACTGAGCCACCCAGGCGCCCCAAGAACACAAGAATTTTTAAATTTAGAGTGAGGTGTAGTGAATCATTGTTTGTTTGCTTGTCTAGCTCTTCATTAATTTATCCTTTCTTTTTTTCTCATGCTTTTGTTTTTTATAGGAAGATTACCCACTGTCAGCATTTCTGTTTTCATTCCTCACTTCAGGACATTCTCTGCACCATTCCTATAGGGGGTTGAAAAGGTCATTTCCATAACAGGTTAAATTTTTGCCTTGACTCAGTTTATTTTTCATATTAGAGAAGTTTAGCATGAAAAGGCTCAGTTTGCCATTTAATGCTGGATGTTTCTCAAAGGAAACTTTCAAAAATGTATCAAAAAAACCTTTGTAATTTTAGGGCCTGTTTTCCTAGGTTCTGAATAATAAACACTCCTGGCAGCCTGGCATTTGGTAGTTGGAATAAACTAATCACTTCAGCCTTTTGCAATCACTTAAAATACTCATTAACTGTGAGTCATTGTTTTGAAATAATGTACATTGTAGCTCTTTTTGTTTTTCTTGCCTGAATTGCCTGACATTCCTTAGAACAGCTTTGTGGCACCTCTGAGCTTAGTGTACATTTTTATTCTCAAAATTGGGTGTTCCAAAGTATATTGCTGGACAACAAACTATCCCCATCCAGTCAGATTGGTAGGACATGTCCTTTTGTAGAGCTCAAGAGTCCACTGAGGCATAGCACTTCTTGCTGAGGTACTGATGAGAAGTTTATTATGATAAGTTTATTTGGAGAAAATGTATATGTTGTTTGAATTAACAGGGAACTAATTATCTCTGGCATCTTAAAAACATATAAACATGTTCCTTTGCTAAATGATAGAACTGCATTTCTTTATTTTCCTAATTAAATTTGTAGTAGTCCTTTGAAAGCAGGTAAGAACCTTCATATTTATTGAACAGTTAGAAGTCAGTTACTATTATCACACGGACTAAAATATGTCTGTGTAAAAGAGCTTATTAAATACTTCCTAAAATTTGTAAAGTTTTAATTATGAAGACTCAGTAATTTTTTCCCAAGTTAATTTTTATTCAAACGTTTTAAGTATGTAGTCTTTTTTTTTTTTTTTCCCAGATTGGTGGCATTCTTTATGTTTTCTAACAAGCCTTTTCTTGATGGAAAATGTGACTTAATAATCATGAACTCTTACGTTTTTCAGTGTTGTATTTGGAAAGTCATTAAGAACAATCTTGTAGTGGCTATCAGATTTTTAAAAATAATTAGCAGCTTCACTTCCACTTTTCATATAAACCAGAGCCTTGGTATTTTAGCTGCAAAATTCGGTACCTTAAGAACGAAAACCAGTAGTCACCTTCTAGAAGTCAGCTTTATCCCCTGAATTCTTTGTGCTGGTGGTGGATATAGGACAGTCTGAATGAAGACCCACTTAAGGCACATTTTCTCATTAAGTAGTCTAAATTCCAAACCTTTGTTTAAATGTATTAATTCACCTTCCTGCAGTGTAGGTTCTCAATAGGTCAATATGGCCAATATCAATATGGGCAAATTTAGATTGCCTTTTTCACCGAGTTCACTAAAAATGTCAGGTTACCTGTAATGGAGAAGAGGTTATTCTAAAAGATTCATCACCTCTTCTACATTCTTGGAGATGTAATTTTGACATGAAGGTTCCACAAGGAAAGAAGATATTTATATGCACATTCTAACCTTATAATTTTTCAGTGAAAAATTGAGTACTATTTATTGGCTATGCTTTGGGGCATTATCTTATTTTCTATTTAATTTTGGCTTCTTGATAGGAAACGGACTAAATTTGTTACATAAATCATTTTTTTTTATTGTTCGCTTCAATAAATCTTAAGTCTTTTTTAAGTTCACCCCTAATATAAGTACATATTTTGAGTGTGCAGCTATGAGAGGGTTTTTTTTTAAGATTACTCTCAACATTTCAGTACAAATTACAAAATGATGAAGATGTTCTAAAACATCTATCTTTAAAATTTCTTTGTCATAGGAAGTACCCCCGAAAAGCAGTCAATCTCTCATGAACTGTTAATAACATTCCCTTTACATTGAATGTACAGGTTCAGTGGGTTTGTGTTGAAGGTTCTGCTTTGTCATTATAGAAAAGGTCAGCAAATTTTGAATGTCTTTCTGTAAAAGAAAAGTCCATGGCCCATCTTTTAAATGTAACAACTCCTAAGTTCTTTACAATAGACAACTAGAGAACTGTAGAGGGGAAAATAATTTTTAACTGCTCCCTATCTCATTAAGTATCCTAAGGATTCTTCTATTTTAAACACTTAAAAAAAAAAAAAAAGGAATTAACCACATTGATGATATCCTGGAACATTTGCTGCATACTTCTTATTTCAACTTCTTTGCCACAGTAGCTTACTGGTGACTGAATGACTGGCTAAGTGATTTTCCCCTAAGTTGCTGTCTCTCTAAATTTATCTGAGAATTCCTTTCCTAGGTAGAGCCCCTGTTCCATTAGAAATTACACAGAATTTATTAAAGAAGAAATTTGCTGTTGAGATTTCACGTTCTCCAGTAAAACTTCTCTTGAATTCTTCACATATACACACAAAATGTTTATTTTATTTTGGAAATAGAATCTAGCAAGGACCATAGGCAGAGACATGTAGGATATGTGTCTTCTTTTATCTTCTACCCAACCTTTCCTACTATATAATTTGCTCTAATACTTCTCTCTTCATATATTAAGCAATTTTCTCCATAATTCTTTCTACAATATTTACTGGTTAAGGATTGCATTTTAATTTGTCACTATGTTGTTTTTTTTTTAAAAAGTCATTTATCCATTTTTACTGTGGGAGGAATAGCAAAATTCGGTACGTTAAGCCTTTGCCATGTAATATAACTTTATTTGTTAGTACTATGTAGTGGGTATTGTAAAACATTGAAAGAATTGGGTTGAGTATTGCATGGCTTTAAACAGGTCTTTAAGAAAGACAGATGTTTGTCTTTATGTTCTGGATGTTTAAGTTTTAGATGTCTTGTTAATAGTGATGGCTTCATATTCTCATAAATTATCAGCACAATATTTAGGACTGATTGTTGGTTTTGATAGTGGACACAAATCTATATTTCATAATAAATTCTTGGTGGTTTTGCAGGTTTTTTCCTCATAGATAGGATTAGCATGACCGACTGATGTGGTTAGTAGGGTGTTCATGCTAGGAAAAAAGTGTTCAACTCTACCATTTTCCTTTTATGTGCTTATGTTTACATTATTAATACCCTAATTCTGCATTCCTTTGCAGGAATATTTCAAAGACTTTTTCCCATTTGGTGTGGGTTATTTTGGTTAAAATAACTCATTTAATCAGATGCCCATAAACTGCCCTAGAATTTAAAACATGGAAAATAACAAGAAAGAGTGGCTACTGAAATTCTTATACCTTTGTGGCATTGCCTCTGAGGAAGCCTTAACTGGACCACACCTTGAACACTGTAGCAGATGGAGACCATCTGACCCAGGGATAGACTAAGTATATAGTATCAGTTTGCATGTTAAATATCAGCAGAGTGCAGCATCTTTCTTAACTTCTCAAGATTAAAGAACTTTTTTGAAATTTTTTTTTTTTCCTGCACCAAATAGATTGTCTTTTACACCCTATTTTGAAATTTACTGGTTTAGAGTACGGTTAAAAATGTTTTTTTTTTCTTTCATAGTCCTTGAAAATTAAAGTAATTTGCATGCTATTTAAAATTCCAGCCTTATGTAACAGTTCACAATTTTACCATCACCTTAATTCCCTCAAATTTTTTATTTCCAAGGGTATCGAACTTTCTGAATTAAACCACCATACAATCTTTGATAAATATTAAGGCAAAGTTTGATTAAAGTAATAACCTACATCCATGATAGTTTGATAGCTAAATACTATAATTAGGACTGTATAAATAAGGTAAGCAATCTGTTTTTAACTTTGCCCTTTTTTGAGGGATGAGACAATTTGTTTATTAGAAATACTCTTTGTGAATTAACATATAATTTGTTTACCTCTACTTTGAAGCAGCCTGTTAGTTTTCTTCTTGGGACTTTTAACTTCTTTTTTCATTGAAACTTTTGAATATGCAGACATATTCTTGGCATTTATTTAATTTGTAGCCATTTAAAGAAAATAATAGCATTAAGCTGGAAAATACTTTAAAATGCTCAGGTTTGGATAGATAAAGGAATAATGTTCCCACACATTTTAAGTTTGAAAATTTAATGATTACTTTCTGTTATTTGATGTGTCTTAGAAATTGTGAGGACTAATAATTTCTTCCGGGAAATTTTCTAACTTACGCTCACTGTTAATTTTTCTCCAACTTTTACTAATATTTTAGAGGAAATAATTTAATTCTTTTTTTAAAATTCTTGTTTTTAACAGTGATGTTACATTGCTGTCCTATATTTTAGATGTAATGGTCATAGATAAGTACACACTGTGTAAGAAAATAAACATCATTTCGTGAAATGGGCTGTAGCACAGGATGAATAAAAAAGTTTTGAAAATTAGCTTCCATTTCAGTTGTTACCTCTGATGATTAAAAGGGATGTGTGTATGTGTGTGTGTATTTTATACGTGTACGCACACATAATCTGGATCAAATTGTATTTATATATTATACGTATACATGTATTTGTGTACCCACAAAATGTGCACACACATTTGTATATATGTGTGTATAAACACTTTGTTGATCCCTGACCAGAGGGTACGTGGTAGATCAGGCAGCTGTAATTCTAGATTGCTTTTTTAAAATTGGTGGTGTGTTCTAGAGCTAAGGAATCAGGAGGTGGCAGGCGGAGGAGGGGGTGACTAATGACTGGGTAGGTCTGGAGAGGTGACTGCTACCCCTTTCTTCATTTTAGTAGTAAATCAACCTGCTTTTGCTGAAATGTCTTATGTTTGCCTTTGAGAAGCTCCTGTTGTTAACTGTGTTGTTCTTTCCAGAAATAGGAGGGAGAAGGAAGGGGAATTATAGAGACAAAATTTGACTTTTAAAATCCTTTGAGAAGAGAAATTTCAAGTGCGTGGATTTCATCTTTTCTGCTTAGTGGATTTTTGATGGGGTGTTTTTAAAGTTCCCCTTTCTACATTTGGCTACATCTACCAAACATAAGTCCAAACATTAGTCAAATAGTATTTCACTTGCAATATTAATTTTTCTCATATAAGTAAGGAAGAATGTTTCATTACTGCCATAGTGCAGTCACTGGGTGTGTTTTGAAGATGGCCTAGGTGTGATTTGATGTGTTGGGATGTCCTGGGTTTTTCTGTCGACTGGCTACCATATAGCTAGTTTCCATTCGCCGTGATCAGGTACCATTTGGAGCCCAAATCCAAGTCTTCAGGAACTTTTATTAAGAGACTAAGGCTATGAAGAGAGGTTTTTTTGTTTTGTTTTGTTTTTTTTTAAAGTAGAGTCATCAGAATTAAGAGAGAGGCCACCCATAGTGCAGAGAAAATGGGAAGATGGGGTGCCCCTCATCATTCAGCATCAATTTCTAGTACCCTCAGATTCCCAAGCACACTAATGATGTTCAACAAAAAAACTTTTTTTTTAAAGATTTTATTTATTTATTAGAGAGAGAGGGAGAGACAGCGAGAGAGGGAACACAAACAAGGGGGAGTGGGAGAGGGAGAAGCAGGCTTCCCGCCGAGCAGGGAGCCCAATGTGGGGCTCGATCCCAGGACCCTGGGATCATGACCGGAGCCGAAGGCAGACACTTAATGACTGAGCCACCCAGGCACCCCTCAACAAGAAACCTTTTAATAATGTGGATGCTGATGTTCTGCAGGCAAAGTAACGCATTACTCTAGGGTTAACACAGCTAGCTAAAACAATTTAGAAACCACTTTCTGGAAATGGGATTAAGTTTATATTAAAATCAACTTCACTTTCGATTTCAGCCATTACTCTCAAAGCAGTATAGAGGGCTACATGAAAAGTGTTTATCTACTCTCAGAAATAGTATACATTGAAGTGTAGGGTTTTATTCATATTGATATCCTTATGTTTCCCCTCTGTGAAGTTATTGCTTATTTGAAGTGAAGAGGTTTTGTTTGTTTAAGATTTTTAAGATTTTGTTTTGTTTTTTGGGTTTTTTTTTTTCTTTTTTTGGATCAAACCATTTTATTGAAGAACTTCAGAGAAAAGTTGAAGGGGAGGAAGACAATGAGATCAACATCCTCGGCCTGCCTGAAATCTTTCTAGCGTCACAGTTGCCAAAGCTATTTAAAAATTTTTTAATAGATTTATAACTAGTATATATTGCATAGTATTGCTGTTACCTCTGTTCCAAATTCACCCAGTAGTATCTACCTTCCTAACCCAGCTCTGGGCAGCCATGATTAAATTCTTAATTGTTCTTTCAGACGTTATATATATTCAAGCAATTCGAATTTATATTCTTATTTTTTCGCTTTGTTTTATGCAAAAAGTAGCACACCATACACACTATTTTGTCCCTTCCTTTTTTCATACAGTAAATAGACTATTTCCTCATTCTTTTTTTTAGCAATTGCATAATTCTGCATTATATGGATAGACCATATTTTACTTACCCAGTCTCTAATTAGTGTATATTTAAGTTGTTGTTTTTTGCTAATACTGTGATGAGTAACCTTGTGCATATGTCATTTCCTATCTGTGTAAGTTTATTCATAAGTTAAATTCCCAAGAGTAGACTTGCAGTGTCAAAGAATATTTGTAATTTTGAGGAATATTGTCACATTGCCATACATGAGGTTTGTACCAATTTATGCTCCCACTTGTGACGAATGAGAGTACTGTTTCCCTACTGGCTTGTCATTAGAGTATGCCATTGAATTTCTGGATTTTTGTCCATCTGCTAGGTGAAAATTGTATCTCAGAGTAGTTTTTATTTGCATATTTCTTATGAGTAACTTTAAACTTTTCATATTGATTTTTATTTCCATGTACTACCAGTTCATATTTTTTTGCCCATTTCTATTGAGTTTTTATTGTTGCTGTTGTTAGGCTTTTGTGATAAGAGGGAGTGGCCAGTATTTTTCCCAGTTTGATATTTGTTTTTCAATTGTGTGTGTGTGTGCGTATTGCCATGTGGAGATTTTTTATTTATATGGGATCAAATTCATCAGAGTTTCCTTTTATGACTAAAATTTTGAGTCAGAAAGACCTCTCTACTACTCAAAAGGTATAAAGAAGTTATATTTTCTTTAGCTATTGGTTTCATTTTTTTTCTATATGAATCTTCCACCTCTTTGGAGTACATTTTTTGGTTCACTGAGTGGATCCGACTTTACCTTTCTGCAGGTAGCTCCTGTTGTTCTGATAGCATTTAATCAATATATTTTCTCCAGATGATCAGAGCATACTCAGAATGGGTTTAATTAGAATATCCTTTAATGTTTTGAATATGAGGGTGATAAATGAAAAAATGAGTAATAGAGAAGGTAACATTTTATATTTTTAGTTCCCTTCTGAGTTACCAAACTTTTAATTATCTATAGGTACCCACAAGTTGAAAGGAACTCTTCCCAAACTTTTCTACTATATTTGCTAGAGTTTAGTGTAGGTTATCGTCTGGGTTTATCTATCAAAACTTCATCGTGAAACCATTTCTACCACTTTCTCTAGAATTTAGGGGGGAAAAAAAGACATTTATGGTTGGTAGCATTTATTTTTTAGTCAATCAAATACTACATAGAATCCCAGATTTTTGGTTGTTGACTGGTTCCTGATTGTTGAAAAATAAAAAGTGTGTGTGTGTATTTTTGTATGCTGTCATTTAAATGGGTAGGTTTTCTTAGATTGTCATATTGAGCACTATGTATGTCAATTATGTGCTAGATGTTAGAGATCAGGAAATACGACATAGCTCCTGATCCTAGGTACTAGTTGGCAAACTATTTTTAATTGGTGTCTGAGGTTGTTCATGCATACTTATGTAACTAGTTTTCTGAATTCTCCTCCCCAAAAGACTTTAAGTAGTTAACTTGAGAGCAAACTTAGAAGGTGGAAGAGATATGATATTCTACTATGGTTCATTATAGCACTGACTAGTATTGCTTATGGTGACTTATAGTTGGATATGTCTCCTCTGTTAGCTATTAGGATTTCCAGTGGTTTATGCAAATTCTGAATAATAATAAAAGAACCACAAGGTTTTATAAGCTGATTTCTATTCTAGTCCACATTATTTCAGGAGTGCTTTCTATTGTTAAATATTTCACTCTATTTTGTTAGGGTACTTTCTTCCTAATCTGTTTATCTTCATATTTTCAAGTATGAAAACCTGTTTCTAATACCAAAAAAGTCACAGATATTTGTGATTTTTGTATATGGTAACTAAGAAAAGACATGACAAAAACCTATCATTTCTTGCAGTGAGATTGGAGTTGATACTGTACTGATCACAAAAAGCATCTACATACATTTGAAAAAGTATATAGGTTCATGTTTGAAGATACAGGGCCCAGGCAATCCTTATTTATCAGTCACATATTAGATCCTATACACTAAGTCATTTTAACAAAGCAAAATGGTGGGAGAAAGGCAGTCTCTTCTCTCATGTAGGAGCTGACTTGATAGGGGAGACAGCCATTACAGAACATTTCAGATGTATTAGGAGAGGAGAGATAGGGGATCATGGTGTGATGGGTCACAGCTAAACCTAACCTGGTCTGGAGGAGCAGGGAAGACCAGCCTGATGAGGTGACTTTTAATCTCTGAAGAGGATCCATGAGACAGAATGGAGGCAAGAAAATCAAGTAGGAGGCAATTTCAGGACGTAGGCAAGAGCTAATGTGGGTCTGAACTAGGGCAGAGGCTTTAGAGATAGGAATGAAGATACTGATTTAAGATAGACTTAGGAATTCCTGTCTCGTTAATTGATGGATGTGGGTGTAGGCAAGGGATAAATTAAGAATAACTTGTTTTTCTAGGTGGAAAGTGATTCTGTTTCACAGAAATGGGAAATACAGGAGGAACAGGTTTTCAGAGGGAAGACTAAATCACTTTTAATCATAGTGAGTTTGAAACAAATATCCAAGTAGAGATGGCCAGTGAGCAGTCACATTTGAGCCTGAAGACTAGGATACAATTCTGAAATTGGAGGATACTGACTGGGAAGCTGTTATCCTCATGCTGATAAACAAGGATATGAGAGAAGAGGTGTGATGATCCAGGAATTGTGTGTAAAGTAAGAGCAGAGAGCTGAAGGAAGAGCTTTTGGGAACCTCAGCATTTAGGGGATGCAAAGACTCTAATTATGCCCTTTGGTTGGGCCGTTTGTCCCTCAAATTGCTATCCAGATTCTTCACCTAACCAAACCTGATCAGTCCTGCAACAGTCAAATTAAAACCTGTCTTCATCGTGAAACCATTTCTATCACTTTATCTAGAATTTAGGGGGGAAAAAAAAGACATTTATGGTTGGTAGCATTTATTTTTTAGTCAATCAAATACTGCATAGAATCCCAGATTTTTGGTTGATTGACTGGTTCCTGATTGTTGAAAAATAAAATGTGTGTGTACATTTTTGTATGCTGTCATTTAAATGGGTAGGTGTTCTTAAATTGTCATACTGAGCAACTACGTATGTCAATTAATTATGTGCTAGGTGTTAGAGATCAGGAAATACGACATAGCTCCTGATCCTAGGTACCAGGAACTTAATGTGGAAAACAAGACAGCTGGGTGGATGTTTTACAGAGTTTACAGTTTCCCTTATTCTCTCCTCCTAGGTGTAAAGTTGAACTAATTTGTTGCTATGTTAACCTTATTTCTCCAATCTCCTTATTTCTCCAATCATTAGAGAGACATAAACTCACCTGTAGAAAAGCAGCGAAAAATCCTAGACATAGATTTTTTTTCATCTTTGAAAATATTTGAAGTTATACCTGGTATATGCAACTTCCCATAATTTTTTAACATAACATTTTCCCACATTATCACAGGTTCTTCAGGAATATTTTTACTTGCTATATAAAAACATTATGTGGATGAATCAGAGTTTACTTATTTTCATTGCCAGACATTTCATTTTTTTCATTCTTATAAATAGTGCTTAAATGAACATTCATATTTGTACATTTATCTTTTTATGCATTTAGGATTGTTTCCTTAGGGTTATTTCACAGATATGAAATTACTGGACAAAAGAGTACAAACATTTTTGAGGCTCAATAAATACTGGCAGTTGCTTTTCAGAAGAGCCTTGACTATATTTACATTAACGATATATGAAAGTACTCGTGTCCTTATCTTTTACTAATTTTGCTGATTTTCTGATTTCATGGGTGAAAATAGTATCTTGTTTTAATGTGAATTGTTGGTTATTAATGAAGACAAACATGTTAAAACTAATCGTATTTCTTCTTTTGATGGTCTATCTTCTTTCTTCCCGCCTTTAATTCTAGTAACTAATTTAGTGAACAGTTGCACGTTCTTACTGTATCTTTCATGATTTAATAGACTTAGATCATGTCCTTAGCTTGTATGTTTTTCACGACAAGGAGGCCTAGGTTTTTTAGTCTTAAAAGTATATTTAAACTTTACTACTCCTTGCCCATACAGTTTTTTTAAAACTGTGGTAAACTACCCATAACATAAAATTTGCCATCTTAACCACTTTTAAGGGTACAGTTCAGTGGTATTGAGTGCATTCACTTTGTTAGACAACCATCACCACCACCCTACCCTCTTGATCATTTTTTTTTTTTTTAAAGATTTTATGTATTTATTTGACAGAGAGAGAGAGAGCACAAGCAGGGGGAACAGCAGAGGGAGAGGGAGAAGCAGGCTCCCCGCCAAGCAGGGAGCTCGATGCGGGGCTTGATCCCAGCACGCTGGGATCATGACCTGAGCCGAAAGCAGATGCTTAACCATCTGAGCCACCCAGGCGCCCCCCTCTTGATCGTTTTGATTAGTCCTGCAGCACAACACCGTTGGCTTCGAAATTCACCAGTGTTGCTTGTAGCATTCTTAACCGTTAGTGAAACATTATTTTGGTTAATATTTCTGTGGTAATTTTGTGGAGATTTGTTGGTTTGTCTAGGTGTAGAAGCACACTGTCTGAGTGCAATAGCTGAGATTTCAGGTATCTTGGCTTTTGGGTTGTCACTAATAGTTTAGGGTCCCTCCTTTAATGGTATTGCTTATTAGCATTCATGTCAGTTTTCCCTAAACTTAATACGTTGTTCTACGAAGACAGATGCTCATCTGCTACTTCATGCTTATTACACAGGGCCTCATGCGATATTTATATGGTTTGTTGTTCCTTTTGACTGAATACTTCACTCAGAAATTTTTACCCACAAGAATGGGGGCTGTGTGTCTGTCCCTACGTGCTGGCAGAGGGCACAGGAAGTACCAAGGCTGTGCAGTGAGAGGAGTGTGACTTATTCAAGGAACAGAAGGGAGGCCAGGGTGGCCGGGCACGGGGAGCCAGGGGGACAGAGGTATGAGACGGGTGCTGCAGAGGTAAGCAGGGGCCGGATACTGTAGGGCCCTATGGTAGTTCAGTTCCTACGGCCCTGTGACTAGAACTCTATTAAAGGATTTTAACTGGACATGGGGTGGAGGGGGCAACGCAGTTGAATATGTTTTTTAAAAGCTCATACGGGGCGGCTGGATGGAGAACTGGATTAGAGAGGAAAAAGAGAAGCGGGGTGATGTGTTGGAAAGCTGTTTCTGTTATCCGGATGGCACTGTTATATAGATATTCTTTCTCTCTCTTTGTTACTAAATCCATATTGTGACCATCTGCAGCACAACTGAAGATAACTGGCCAGGTTTCCTCCATGGAAAAGTGAAACTTACCAGAACATGAGAGCTTCAGAGTGATGGGTTCATGAATATCATATTGTAACCAAGCTAACTAACCCCAGGCTAAATATAGTTAGCATGTGAGTCTCAAAAACCCACTGTCAACTATCTTTGAACATCTCTGTGAGGTTAAATGAGCTTTAATTATAAAGGACTTAGTGAATTCAGAAAGATACTCATGTTCCTATTTTATATATGAAGAACAGGAAGTACAGTCATTAATAGTACTGAAATAAAAAGCAAAACATCTGTCAGCTTCTTTTAAAATGCGAGTACCGTTTTGTCACCATCATGCTTTTAGTTTAATTCCTTCACAAATCTATTATAACTTGAGGGTGTAAATGAAATTTGAGAGTTTTATGCACATTTTTGGCATTCATTATTTTTGTGTCCCAAGTTAAAGGTCGTGTCACTGCTCTGAGAAGTTGCCTCTGATTCCCCAAGCCTGGGAAAAGTCCCCTCTTCTGTGCTCTGATTGTACCTCATAGCTTCCTCTCTGTTCAACATTTACTGTGCTGAATCCTAAGGCTCTGATGACAGGGGACATCAGAGACATTGGGGACAATGAAGGCAAAGGGGGGGGTGAATTGGGAAGGCAAACTAGGAGGGACTTGAGGCAAGCGTGGAACTTCTGTGAAGTCCTGTGAATCTATTTCACACCACAGTACAGTTTTGTTTTAATATGAAATAGTATTTTAAATTGCCTAACATCGAGGAAAATCGACATTGCAGGGAGCCCTTCTTGTTGTTTACGCTGTGGCTTCCTCTATTGTGGGCATCCTATTACCTTCTCCAGGGTGAGGAGTTCCAATTCTATAGTATTTCGTAGACTTTAAGTTCCTTTCCTTTGTTGGCTTTAGGGGTTAACATCAGTATATACAAGATTAGGCTTTGTAAGATTTTAGAAATAATATATTTATTTTGAGTGTAGAACGTTGAGAAGAATTCAGATCCTTAGTTCTTCAGGGCAACCTATATTCTGACTCCTTTTCTTCTTAGACCTGGCTCAGCTTGCTCTTTCACTGCTTGATGAGTCTTACTGATTCTGACACTGCACTGCTCTAGTTGTCTACTTCTTCTGTTTTTATCTCCTTTCTTGGCTATTTACCCTCCTTCCCTCAAGCTAGGTATGGGTATGTAAGTCATCTCCTTAGTTATGTTTCTTTCTGTCAACTTTTGCTGAAGCATTTGCCAGTTCTTAAACTCTACACTCCGCAGAGGACCCCGGGTCCTTATCTTCAGCCTTGGGTCTCTTTCCCATCGCCCTGTCCAATAAGCTGACTAACAGCCTTGGATTTTGTCTGAATTCCTCCTAAGTGCATAGCTTCTATGCACTAGTGCCCTGGTGTTCCTGTCATCGAGGCTCCAAAGCTTAGTCACGTTGGCATCCACTTTCTTATGCCTCCCACATGCTTGTCCCCGAGTCCCCTATGTCTGGTCCACAGCAGACACTGGGTTATCTCTGATTCTGCTCTTGCTTTTTTTCTCCTTTTGCCTTCCATCCCCATTATCACTACCACAGCCCAGTGGTGCTTCTATGGACTATTTGTAGGAGACACCATATGGACCATCCAGCATCCAAGCCTACCTCCCTCCTTCCCAGGCATGCAATTAGTCTCATTCAGACATTCCCTCTCAGTACCCAGTTCAGAAATCTTGTTCTACTGACTCATACTTTTAATAATATTATTTCAACATAGCCCCTTGCTCTTTCTTCCATACCCTCTTTAGCTAGAATTCCCACTTCATTCTTCCCCCTGAAACTTAACCTATCCTGGGGCCACATTTTAAGTTCTGCCTGATTAGACGTGATCTGCTTTTGGAAACTCAAGACTTTTTTTTTTTTTTTTTTGTGGCAGTTTTTTGCCATCCATCCACGCCCTACCTTAATCATTTCTTTGGGTCAGCAGGGCCAGAGTGGTTATAAGGAAGGGCTCTGGACTTGCACTGCCTGAATTCACATCCCAGTTCCATCTCTTACTGCTCCTGCACCTTGAGCTTATTACCTGAACTCTCTGAGCCTCATTTTTCTCATTTATGAATTGCGAGCAGTAATGGTACCCAGCTCCCAGGGCTTATGTGCAGAATAAATAAGTTAATACATGTTTAAAATACTGCCCAGTCCTATATAGATGTTTGCTGTTATCATTACATGTTAAGAAAATATTTATCCTATTCCATAAGCTGCTTAAAGGTGGAGAATGCTTGATTTTCACTTGGAATGCCCCACAGAATATATCATAGTACCTTATGTTTAGTAGGCATTCAATAATTACTTATTGAGTGAAATTGAAATTTATTGAGAAATCCAGTTGTCCAATCACAGCTACTTTTGGTTTTGAAATAAGGCTGTTCAAACTTGTACAGAGTAGTTTCAGCAGACATAAAGTGAGGTCACAGAGTTTTTCCGGGATAATTTAATAGCAGAGTATACAGTTTCCTTGTTTAATTATATGGTTTGGAAAAAAAAGAAACTATGTAGTTTTAAAGTATATGTTTTAAAAAAAATTATACAAAGATAATGAAATAGTGAACCTTTGATCACTTAAATACTTAAAACATAAGCTTTGGTGTTTTAAATAAAAAAATTTAAAAATTAAAAAAAAAAGACAAAAACAAAACCTAAGAATTATATTGGGCAGCAGTTTGCATGCAATAGAGACAAACTTCCAAGTGAAAGCCTCTCAGTAGAATTAGTGAGTTATGTGTAGTTTTCTTTCAAGAACACTGGTTTTAGTCTCCATTCTGGGATTTTTAACTTAAATTTACATTTGGCTTTTGTAACATAATATTGAATAGAGTTTTGGAGTAACTTCTCCAATTGAATAAGAGATGTCCAGGACGAATGTTTGCTGTTGGTCTTGTATGTTAAATTTTAATACATTGGAATTGTGGTAATGATGTTTTAAGCTTAAATATTTAACATTCCATCAGGTAGTTTTATTTATGTGGTTTTAAAGAAATGGTAAACATTATCTTTGGCATAGACATTTAATTTAGTTCTATCAATCTGCTTGAGACTTTTAATAGGGCATGTAAAAATGGGTCTAAAATTAGATCACAGGTAAAATGTAGAGTGATGTTTGGTTTTGATGGGAGAAAGGGAAGAAATATCCATTAAATATGGGCTTAATTTTTCTGGCTTCACAAGGAGAAAAATGGAATCTATACCAGTAAACAGAAGCCTGGTTAAGTGCCCTAAGAAAGTAAAAATTTTTTTTGGTGATATCAAGTGAAGTAGTGTTTTCTTCTGTAGGTTTTACAGGGACTTTGATGCATTGGACAAAGAACTACTAGAAGTTCACGTTCCTATTGAGTAATTATTACTTATAATAAAGTCTAGGTATATTGTCTTCCATATTTAACAAAGAGTTAAGAACTAAATTGCCATCTTTTTATGTTAGTATACTCTGTTCAAAGTCTCTTAATTTTGTCATGAATTTATTTAAAATATTTAAAATATTAAGGTATTCTAAGTATTTGTAGTCAAAATAAAATATAAATATGTTCAAGGATCTATAAAATTAGGTTTTGTAATGGATCAGTGTTTAAGTAAAAGGAGGAAAGGTATCAAGAATTGTAATGAAATATTCACTAGCTGTAGAATGACCTGCTTATCCACTCGCCAGGTCTTACCTCTGTTTCTGTTTCATTTGTCTTTATAACCTTCAGGTAGAAACACTGGGAGTTCATGCTGTAAACTTCTCTATTCTCTGTGCTTTAGAGTCGAAAATACTGGCAGGTTTTTATATTCTAGGTCACACACCCCACTTCCTTGGGCAAGTAGATGATTTACAAATTTATTAGCAATGGTAATACGAAAATTCAAGGTTATTTATGTATGGCATTCCTTCAGTTGTGGTGGAAATAATTTCTTTTCCTTTCTCTTCTGCCATGTTAACTTTAATTTAGATTTGTATATTCCAAAAGAGAGCCCCAGCAGATTTCTAGAGATTTTATGTTTAACTATGTCACCTCTCTGCCCTCTGCTATTTTCTATGTACTTTAGAGTATCTGCCTGGGAATATTAGAAACTATCAGGAGGAATAGAATTGCTGAAATAGTAGCCTTCATATTAGTAATTATATAAAGACTTGAAAATTGTTGATTGTAAATATGTCTATGCTATGTGAAGCTTGTCCATATATTAATCTTCAAACTTCATTATGTTCAGTGTGCACATATTAGTGTGTCTGTAATGAATGATGACTATAGTTTTTGGCTTCAGCCAGGTTTATATCAAGTAACCTGGTCTCACCCAAATTCACTCTTTGTTTCTTAATTTCTTATGGCTATTATCAATTGCACTGATCAGTTAAAGATTTTTCTTCTTTTTTTTTTTTTTTTGTGGGCCTAGTGCTATGGGAATACAAGGAAATTTTGTCACAGTCCTTATTTTAAATAGCTTGCAGTTTTGTTGTGAAGAAAATGTGTGCATGTGAAATAGTTATAAAAATAGTGAGTCCTTAAGGATAAGGTCACAGGCATAGTCTACACATGGATTACAAGCTAAGTGGATTCAGAGCAACGGGGTTGGACATACTGAAGTAGTAAGGGCTCTGGATCTAGATGGCCTGGATTTGAATCCTGGTTCTCCCACTTACTAGCTATGTGAACTTGATCAAGTGACTCAATTTCTGCCTGTTTCTTCAAATGTCAAATGGGGATGATAATATAACTTACCTACCGGGATTCTTGACTTGTAGCCTTTCTTAACTGGGGTTTCTTGAGAAAATTAAGCCCTAATGACCTAAGGCATCTATTTTAAGTAATGACTTGACTTCTCTTTTGTGCATCTCGAATGGCACTAGTTATGAACCGTCCTTGGGAGATTTGAGGAAACAGCCTCTAAGATAATTTTCTGTCTGCAGTGGTTCCAGTGAAGAACCCTGGTTGAGGACTAAATGAGTCAACATATAATAAATCACGTGGAGCTGGTCTTGCAAGTGTTAGCTGTTACTGTTGGACTCTGAAAAAGAGTATTTAACCAGTGGTAAAGAGTTTTTCAGGCTGAGAGAAGTTAAAGGTTATCTGAGAGTGTTTTCCATCTCAAACAGGAATACAGTTACTTTGTATCTCTAGGACCAAGATGGGACCTGGAAAATCAACAACTTAGTCATGAATCAGAAAAGCATGGAACATTTGAAAGTAATGGTTCCACATCAAAAACAAAACAAAACACTTTTTTATCTGTATCAAAGTCAAGTAAATTTACAAATATTTTGAAACTATGAGAGAGATAATTTTTAGTGAGCAAGACATGGCAAGTGGAAATTAACCATATACCAAAAAGGTAAATTGACACACCTTTCTTTTTGGCTACAATTTTGTGTTGTTGTTGCCTCTAAAGGCAAGTTAGAGAGAGACATTTCTTTCATTTGGTCTATAGTGCCATGCAAGCACAATTTTAGGTAGGTTAAATACTACAAATTGGCTGTTGAGTATAAAGATCACTGGTAACATTGGGAGAGAGCCATTTCAGTGAGTGGAGCATCACCCCACAATGCATGTGTTAGTACTCATTCTCTCACAGTTTCAGGATGATATTTGTAAATTTATATGCATTTGATACAGTTTATATGCTTATTAAGGAGTTGTTTGTTGTTGTTTTTACTACAGTAGACTCCTAACTTGTCCTCTTATATTTAGAGTTCCTCTTATCCTGCATTTTATCCTGCATGTCACGTGGGTGATCATTTTCTGTCATCTGTTCCACTTGACTCCCACTAGTACGCTCACCCCTTCCCCAGGTCAGTCTCTGGGACCAAGTCAGACTGTAGGGAGGATTTAAAGAGTTCCATTTCAATACTGGGGAATTCAGCAGGAGAGACAGTATAAATCTGATGCTTTATCGTTCAGTATTTATAATTGGTTTACCGCTTTGTTCCAATCATCAGTTCCCCACCTCACACCCTAAATCAGGTGCCTTGGATATTTTATTTCTCTTTGCAGAGTGCTTGCTTTGATAAGTGTAAGCCTTGACAAGTCCCCAGACAAGAGACTGACTCTCCGATGTGTGGCATTGACAGTGCCCTATCTGTTGGGGCAGCTGTTAATGTATGGTGACATTTCCTGAGACCGACCACTTGTCTAATTATTACCTGTTGCCTGTCAGGGTTTTATCCATTTTTTTACCCACTAAATTTTTCATACCGCCTACTGTTGGTTCACCACCTTCCAGATTCTAGTTCCAAATCCCTCTCCATTCTAGTCCCACCTCAGGAACCTCTGGCAGTGCCCAAAAAATGACAGTGGCAGAGAGTAAAATGTTCTTTATAAAATGTCTGTGGTAAAGGAAGGAACCAGCTGAGGGGATGCCATTAAATAAATGAGATAAAGTAAATCTATGGAAAAAAACTGACGAAGTTTTAGCATTAAGAACCCAGATGGAAGGCTTTTCTTTCTTTTGCTTGAGATTATAATTTAGAAATTTTAAGGTGGGCTGTGGGGAGGAGTGAGGGAATTTAATTGATTGGCTCTATCATCTCTGAAATTTAGGTAGAGCTGTGATTTGTTGATAGATAAATTATAGCGGCTCTAAGAGAATGAAAAAATATATATATAGTGGTTTGTGTGGGGAATGGATATGTCATCAACCAAGAATGACCATAGGAATTATTGAACAGCTGTGGAGTAAGTCTGATTATGTCTGGCTTCTGCAACATTTGGCAGCCCAGAAGCAGACTGGCTAATAATTAGTTAAGTGCACATATGTGGTTTTTTTAGGAAGGATATATTCCAGAAGGAGTTAAAGGCAGTTTACAAAAATATATCCAGCGTGACAAAATAAATTTAAGTGTATATTGTGGCAAAAGAGAGAGGTTGAAAAGGATAAGATGGAGCCCAGAATGAGAATAATACCCAGACTCTGCATATGAGGAAGTCTAGAAATGGGCCATAAATTAGCTGAGAGCTTTCTAGCAGCCAGTGTAGAGATGGAAATAGTAATTGCAGATTCCAGCCCTGTAAGACATAAAACAAATGAGTTAATTAGGCAAAGTGCAAGAATTGTTGGCACTGAGAAAATATTTGCCTGAGGTCTTTTCTGTGAATTTATAAACTTAATGAAAATGGAGAACATGCTTTGGGTCAGCAGAAATAGCCCTAGGAAAAATCGTCTTGACTATAAGAAAAGTAAGTGAATAATGGTGCTTCATTTTTTTAGGTGTTGGGAATCTATAGATGTTATTACGTGGAAAGAATTAGACTGGATTAAAACAATTAGAATAAAAATTACCCTGTGAACAATGAAAACACATGACTATAATTTGTCATTCAAGTACTATTTTATAGGAAGTATTTATAATTTTAGATATATCAGAATCATCAAGGCAGTCTAGAGATATATTCGTACTTATCTGGGTTTACCTGGGTATGTTCAAATTTAGATTGTCAAAGCATTCTCAGATATCAAGTGTTTTCAGCAGAAACAATTGAACAATTCTTTGAAATTTCAATTTTCTGTGAAAAATATTCTGAAAGAATCTGGTTTCTAGCACATTATCTAATACCAACCAAATGCTTTGGTGAGCCTGAGAACTCAGGGCAGTATGACTAAGGGAATTGGTAGGAAGTGGTATAGGAGTGAGCATAATTGTATATCTAAAGACCAAGATCGATTGTGTATTTCCAGTGAGGGAGAGAACAGTTAGCTAAATTTTTATATTTAGGTGTTCATCTCAAAACTAATTAAGGGATTTTTACCTTGTCTGTAGTCTTACTTAATAAAAAAAAATTTGTAATTCTTTAGATTGACTTAGAGCAATTTTTTAATAAGGATTAGAAAATATTCTTTCATATATTAAATGCATTAATCAAGAAGCTCTTGTTTAGTTTGAGGATGGATTACTTAGCAGAAATATTGTGCAACCAAGTTGCTAATTATTCTCTTGGATATTGGCCAGTCATGAAGGCCTAATGATCAAGTAGCAAAAGGTGAGCAGATCTATGAATTGTTTTATGTTTGACTGAGCAAATGGCTGAATTGATGAACATTTGCTGAGGAGGTACTTGAGATATAAATATGATGAAATCATGGCCCCTGCCGTCAGGGTCTACTAGGGGATTATCTAGTCTATAGGGAAGTAAGCCAATTACACTACAGTGTGGTAAGTTCTTTGATAAGTGCTTGCTATATGTGAAAGTAGTGAATTGGGAGCTGGGGAATAACCCTTCCTAGAGGATGAGATGTTTAGTTGAATTTTTGAGGGAAGTTACTTACTTGGAAAAGGATTTCCCAGTTAGAGGAAGTGCAGAGACCTTAAACAACATAGATCTTTGAAATAGAAGAGTATGTCCTATGCAATTGGAGGAGAGACAGGGAATGACAGTAGATGAAGCCAGAGGGTAGGAAGGGGCTAAATAGGACTTTTTGTGCTGGATAAGCAGCTTCACTTTATCTTAAAAGCCATAAGGAAACATGGAAGGATTTTGAGCAGAAAAATTGATTAGAAGAATGGATCTGGCAGCAATTTAGTGAAGGGGTTAAAAATGGGGAACAATATTGTTGGCAATTAGATTATCTGTGACACTGTTGTGATTAGCAGGTAAGAAGTGATAGACCTGAATTAAGACAGGGACAGTGGCAAGGAAAAGGAGGAGGAGAGAATCATATTCTGAAATGGAGACAGAATCTACTTTGACTCAGTGCCATATGGGCTATGAGAGGTGATGGAAAAATGGGATTGAATGTAATTTTGGCTCTCTAATTCAGGTCACAGGTTTTATTTTGTTTTGATTTTAAATTGAGGTGAAATTCAATTTAACATAAACAATAAATTACCCATTTTAACATGTACAATTCAGTGATATTTAGTACATTCACAGTGTTGTGTGTTGTGTAACCATGACTTTTATCACGTTCCAAAACATTTTCATCACTCCAAAAGAAAGCTCCCTACCCATTACGCAGCAGCTCCTCATTTGGCCTTGCCCCAGCCCCTGGCAACCACCAATCTGCTTTCTGTTTCTCTGGATTTACCTTTCCTGAATATTTCATATGCATGGCAGCATACAATGTGTAGCCTCTTTTGTCTGACTTCTTTTACTTAGCATAATGATTCCCAGCTTCGTCTACCTTATAGCACGAATCAGTACTTCATGTTTATGGCTGAATAATGTTCCATGTGTGTATATTGACTACATTTTGTCAATTCATCTGTTAATGGACATATGAGTGGTTTCCACCTTTTGTGAATAGTGCTACTATGAATATTTGGTTACAAATAGTTGTTTGAGTTACCTGTTTTCAGTTCTTTTGGACATATATGTAAGAGTGGAATTGCTGGGTGACACGGCAATTCCGTGTTTAACTTTCTGAGAAACCACCAAACTGTTTTCCACAGAGGCTGTATGTACCATTTTACATTCCCACCAGCAATGTATGAGGGTTCTAATTTCTCCTCATCCTTACCACTACTTGTTTTCTGTATTTTTTAATTATAGCCATCCTACTGGGTATGAGGTGGTATCTCACTGTGGTTTTGATTTGCATTTCCCTAATGATTAATGATGTTAAGCATCTTTGATGTGCTTGTTAGCTCTTTGTGTATCTTTTTTTTTTTTAAGATTTTATTTATTTATTTGAGAGAGAGAGCACAAGCAGGGGCGGGGACAGAGGGAAAAGGAGAAGCAGACTCCCCACTGAGCAGGGAGCCCAAATTGGGGCTCCATCCAGGACCCTGAGATCATGACCTGAGCCAAAGGCAGACTCTCAACCAACTGAGCCATGCAGGCGCCCCTATTTGTGTATCTTCTTAATTCCACTTTAAACTATATACCCAAAAGGTCTGTAAACTATATCCTAGGTCATTATCAGATATATGTTTTGCAGATATTTTCTTCAGTCTGTAGGTTACCTTTTCATTTGCTCGATAATGCCCTTTGATCCATAAAATTTTTAACTTCGATGAAGTCCAATTTATTTCTTCTTTTGTTGCTTATGCTTTTGGTGTTGTATCTGCGAACCCCCAAGGTCGTGAAAATTTACTTTATGTTTCACTCTAAGAATTTTATAGTTTTGGCTTTTATATCTTGATCGTTGGTCTATTGTGAGTTTGTATATGGCGTGAGTAGGAGTCTAACTTCATTCATTTGCATGTGGATGTCCGATTGTGCCAGCACCATTTGATGAAGAGACTATTCTTTTCCTATTGAATGGTCTTGGCACCCCTTCCTAAAATCAATTGGCCATAGTTGTTTGGGTTTATTTCTGGATCTTTGCCCTGTGTGATCTCTGAAGTGTCCATTTCTTTAGCTTGTGGTCAGCTAGTGTTTTGGCAGAGATTTCCTTGAATACCTGGAGCTCCCCATCCCACCTCTTACCCCCCAAATAACCCCTGTTTTCTTAGTCTTTGTGTATTTACTCTCTGTTGGGACACTCCTTCAATGCGTAGCTAGGCTATTTACAGTTCTCCCTTAGCCTTCTCTTCCTGATTGTACTGAGCCTAAAGATCTGCCAGGGGTGAAAGTTACGAGTCTTCTTATATCCTGCCCTGGGTGTGCACTTTGGCATTCTAAATTCCCCAGTTTATGTGATAGCTTTTCAATGTATTAATTTTCCAAAGAATCTCTCTCCACAGTTTTCAGCATATCCTTTATGTGCTTTATCTTTACCTTCAGATGACAGTGGGTTATTCATTTGCCTTTCAGGGTTCTCGAGGAATGCCCCGTGCTTAGACACTTTTCCCACCCTGAGAGAGTCTGAGTTAGGTGAAGCAAAGGCAAACACCTTATCAGTCCTTCAGATTGTGAGAAAGTACATAAATCACTTGATGAATTATCACAAAATAATGGATATGTAACCTTCATCCAGATTTAAAAAAACACACCATTCCTAGCATTCTAGAATCCCCTCAAACTACCTCCTAATTACCCGGAAGGTACCTATTCTACAGACTTTTAACAGTATCAGTTAGTTTTGTTCATTCTGAACTTTATGTAAATGAAATTATATATGTTCTTTTTTTTTTTTCTCAGTATTGTTGAGATTTATTCATGTTGTTGAGTTTAATAGGAGTTTGTTCAGTTTCATAGCTATATAGTATTTCATTGTAGAACATTCTATTTTTCTATTGATAGACATTTGGGTTGTTTCCATTTTGGAGACTCTTAGGAATAATGCAGCTGTGACTATTTTTTTTTTTTAAGATTTTATTTATTTTTATTTGACATAGAGACAGAGATAGTGAGAGAGAGAGCATAAGCAGGGGGAGCGGCAGACAGGCAGAGGCAGAGGGAGAAGCAAGCTTCCTGCTGAGCAAGGAGCCCGATGCGGGACTCGATCCCAGGACCCCGGGATCATGACCTGAGCTGAAGGCAGACGCTTAACCGACTGAGCCACCCAGGCGCCCCAGCTATGACTATTCTTGTGTATATCTTTTGATGCACATATGTTTGCATTTCTGTTGAGTATATGCCTGGGAATGACTGCTTTAAAAAAAAAAAAAAGACTGCTGGTTGGTTTGTGTATGTTCATCTTTAGTAGATATTCCCAGGTTTCCAAAGTGGTACAAAGTGATTGTACCTATTTTCACGAACCTACCAGCTATGTATGAGTGTTCCAGTTGCTCCACATCCTACCCATCACTTAGATTTTTTTTTTTTTTTTAAGAGAGGGAGATGGGGGAGAAGGGCAGAGGGAGAGGGAGAGAGAGAATCTTAAGCAGGCTCCACACCCAGCCCTTAGATCATGACCTGAGTGGAAATCCAGAGCCGGATGTTTAACTGACTGAGCCGCCCAGGTACCCCACCTAATACTTAGATTTAAACCCACTGGTCAGTCTTTCTAATTTTAGCCATCTTGGTGGATGTGTAGTGTACCTCCTTGTGGTTTTATATTGCATTTCCCTTTTTTACTATTGAGGTTGAACATAGAAAGATAGGTTATTTAAATGTATTATTTTATAAAATGTTTGTTCATGTTTCTTGCCCACTTTTCTGTTGGATTGACTTTTTCTTACTGGTTTTCGGAGTTCTTTAAATGTTCCTGAAATGAGCTCTTTGATATGTTACAAATATCCCCTCTCACAGTGTGACTTATCTTTCCATTCTTTTATTCATCTCTTTTAATGAACATAAATACCAATTTTGATATAGTTTAATTTGTTCATCTTTTCTTTTATAGTTAATGCTTTTGTGTCTTGTTTAAGAAATCTTTGCCCATTCCCAAGATATTCCTGTTATTTTCTAGAAATTGTTTTATCTTTCACAGTTAGAGCTACAATCCATCTGATTTGATCTTTTTCTATGGTATGAAATAGGGATCAAGAATAGTTTTTTTTCCCTAAAGGGGCAGCTAATGGCTCAGCATTAATATTTGAAAAGACCATCATCCTGTCTCTTCTTTGTAGTGCTAAAAAACTTTTTTTTGGTTAAGATATAATTGGCATATAATGTTATCTTAATTTCAGGTGTATAACATAATGATATGATATATGTATATAGTGCAAAATAATCACTACAATAAGTCTAGTTAACACCCATCACCACATATAATTTTTTTCCTTGTGATGAGAACTTCTACAATTTACTCTCTTAGAAAATTTTCAAATATACAGTGTTATTAACTACAGTTATCATGCTGTACATTATATCCCCAGGACTTATTTATTTTATAACTGGAAGTTTATACTTTTTGACCTCCTTTACCCATCTAATGCTTCCTCCTCCCCCTGCCCCAGCCTCTGGTCACCACTAATCTTTTTTTTTTAATCTGTCAATTTGGTTGTTTTTATTTCATTTTGTTGTTTAGATTACACATTAAGTGGGATCATGTGGTATTTGTTTTTATCTGTCTGACTTATTTCACTTAGCATAATGACTGCAAGGTCCATTCATGTTGCTGCAAATGGCAGAATTTCCTTCTTTTTTAATGTCTGAATGTGTGTGTGTGTGTGTGTGCACGTATGCATGAAAACAAATCACATTTTCTTTATCCATTTATCCACCAATGAATGCATAGATAGGTTCCTTCCATGTCTTGCCTGTCGTGAATAATGCTGTAATGAACATGGGTGTGCAGATATCTTTTCAAGTTGGTGTTTTCATTTTCTTCAGATAAATACCTAGCAATGAAATTGATGGATCATATGGTAGTTCTAGTTTTAATTTTTTGAGGAACCTCCATACTGTTTTCCATATTGGCTGTATCAGTTTACATTACAATATCATTGACTGTATTCCTTACACTGTGCCTTTTATTCCCATGATTTTATTCATTCTATAACTGGAATCCTGTATCTCCCATTCCCCTTCACCCATTTGGGCTCTCTGTTCCATTGATCTATATGTCTCTTTTTATGCCAATACCATACTGTTTTGATCACTATAGCTTTGTAATACAGTTTGGAATCAGGAAGCATATATATATATTTATTTCCCCCCCCCATTCCCCCCCCCCCAGCTTTTTGTTCTTCTCAAGATTGCTTTGGCTATTCTGGGTCTTTCATGGTTCCATACAAATTTTAGGATTTTTGTTCTATTTCTGTGAAAAAAATGTCATTGTAATTTTGATAGGTATTGCATTGAATCTATAGATTGCTTTGGGTAGTATGGACATTTTAACGATAATAATTTTTCCAATCCATGGGCACTGATTATCTTTCCATTTATTTGTGTTGTCTTCAGTTTCTTTCATCAATGTCTTATAGTTTTAAGTGTACAGGTCTTTGACCTTCCTGGTTAAATTTATTCCTAGGTATTTTATTATTTTTGATGTACATATAAATGGGATCATTTTCTTAATTTTCTCTTTTTGATAGTTTGTTATTTTGTACAGAAACTTAACAGATTTTCATATATTGATTTTATACTCTCCAGCTTCACTGAATTTGTTGATTAGTTCTAACAATTTTTTGATGTCCTGTTTAGGATTTTCTGTATAAAATATCATGTCATCTGAAATAGTGATAATTTTACTACTTCCTTTCTTATTTGGATTTCTTTTTCTTGCCTAATTGTTCTGGCTAGGACTTCCAATATTATGTTGAATAAAAGTGGCTAGAGTGGGCATCCTTGTCTTGTTCCTGATCTTAGAGGAAAAGCTCTCAGTTTTTCATTTTTGAGTATGATGTTAACTGTGGATCTTTAATATGCTGAGATATGTTCCTTCTATACCCACTTTGTTGAGAGTTTTTATCATAAATGGGTGTTGAATTTTGTCAAATGCTTTTCCTGCATCTGTGGATATATCATGGGTTTTATGCTTCATTTTGTTAATGTGGTGTTATCACTTTGATTGATTTGTGGATATTCAACCATCCTGACATCCCTGGAATACATCCCACTTGATCGTAGTGTATGATCCTTTTAATGTATTGTTGAATTTGGTTTGCTAATATTTCACTGAGAATTTTTGGATCTATGTTCATCAGGGATATTGGCCAGTAATTTTCTTTTCTTTTTTTTTTAATAAAGATTTTATTTATTTGTCAGAGAGATAGAGAGAGAACAAACAAGCACAAGTAGGGAGAGTGGCAGGGAGAGGGAGAAGCAGACTTCCCGCTGAGCAGGGAGCCCGATGCTGGACTCGATCCCAGGACCCTGGGATCATGACCTGAGCCGAAGGCAGACGCTTAACCGACTGAGCCACCCAGGCATCCCAATAATTTTCTTTTCTTGTAGTGTCCTTGTCTGGTTTTGGTATCAGGGTAATGCTGGCCTCATAAAATGAGTTTGGAAGTGCTCCTGCCTCTTAGGTTTTTGGAAGAGTTTGAAAAGGTTCAATACTAATTTTTTAAAAGTTTGGTAGAATTCACCAGTGAAGCCATGTAGTCCTGGACTTCTGTTTGTTGGGAGGTTTTGGATTATTGATTCAGTCTCCTTTCTAGTAATTGATCTGTTGATTTTCTACCTTTTCATGATTCAGTCTTGGTAGGTAGTATGTTTCTAGGAATTTATCCATTTATTCTAGGTTGTCCAATTTGTTGACATATAATTGTTCATAGTAGTCTTTTATGATCCTTTGTATTTCTGTGTTATCAGTTGTAATGTCTCCCTTTCATTTCTGATTTTGAGTTCTCTCTCTTTTTTTCTTGGGGAATCTAGCTAAGGTTCGTCTATTTTGTTTGTCCTTCCAGAAAACCAGCTCTTTGTTTCATTGGTCTAGTCTTTTAATATACTATTGCTTTGTTAAAAGTTTTGATATCTAGGAGGGTAAGTCATTCCACCTTTTTATTTTTTAAGATGCCATGAGAATTATGGGGTCTTTGTTCTTCCATATGAATATTATGGTTCCTCATGAAACCATTGGGGGAGTTTGATGGAGTACCACTAAGTCTGAAGCTCAGTTTGGGGATTTATGATATTGAATCTCCATCTATTTGGGGCTCTCCCATATTTCAATAAAATTCTACTTATCTTTTGTTAAATTTTAGGTGCTTTATATTTCTTTTTTTTAAATTTAAATTCAATTAATTAACATAGGTGCTTTATATTTCTGTTGCTTTTGTAAATAGTATCTTTTTGAAAAATTACATTTTTTGGGGTACTTGGGGTGGCTCAGTTAGTTAAGCATCTGCCTTCAGCTCAGGTCATGATCTCGGGGTCCTGGGATTGATCTTCCTGCTCAGCGGGGAGTTTGCTTCTTCCTCTGCCTCTGCCTTTGCCCCCCGCTCGTGCTCTCTCTCTCTCCCTCTCTCTCTCAAATAAATAAATAAAATCTTTATTTTTTTTAATTTTATTTTTTTAAAAGATTTTATTTATTTATTTGACAGAGAGAGAGCACAAGCAGAGGGAGTGGCAGGCAAAGGAAGAAGCAGGCTCTCTGCTGAGCAGGGAGCCCCGATGTGGGACTCAATCCCAGGACCCTGGGATCATGACCCAAGCCACCCAGGCACCCTAAATAAAATTAAAAGAAAGAAAGAAAGAAAATTACATTCTCTACATGTTGATATGTATAGAATAATTAGCCATCTTGCTAAAACTTGTTATTGATTCTAAAATTCTCTGTACATTGTGGCTCAGTTGGTTTAGTGTCCAACTCTTGGTTTCAGCTCAGGTCATGATCTTGGGGTCGTGAGATCAAGCCCGGTGGTGGCTCTGCGCGCTAAGCTCTGGGAGTCTGCTCTCCCTCTCCTTTTGCCCCTCCCCCCTGCTTGTGTGCGCTCTCTCTAAATAAATAAATAAAATCTTCAAAATTCTCTGTATATTGTTTTTCTGTGTAGACAATCATCTGAGGTTAATGATAGCTTTGTTTCTTCCTTTCCAGTCATTGTTTTTTTTTCTACTTTTTTGTCAGTAAAAACATGTGAGCAACATGTAATTTTAAATTTTCTAGATTCATATTAAAAAATATAAAGACACAGGTGAAACTAATTTTAATATATTTTATTTTATTTAACCCAATAATGTTATTTCAGCATGTTTATCGGTATAAAAATTATTAATGAGATATTTTACCTATTTTGGTACTAAATCTTCACAATCTGGTATGCATTTCACATTTGTAGTACATCTCAGTTTGTACTAGTCATATTTCAAGTGTTCATGGCCACTTGTGGTTAGTGACCACTGTATTGGACAATGCAGGACTAGACTTTCCAGTAGAGTGCTAATACTGGGCATATTTATCTTGTTCCTAATTTTGAAACATGCTTCTGACATTTCACCACTAAGAAGGCTGTGTTCTGTTGGTTTTGGCAGGTATCTTTTATGTGGGAAGAGAAATTTCTTTATATTTTTTAGTTTACTAAGTTTCATTATTAGTAAGTAATTTATATTGAATTTTGTTAAATTTTCTATATTTGTTGAGGTGATTTTTTTTCCCCTTTAATCTGTTAAGATGATAACTAAAATTTAAAGATTTTCTAATGATAAACCACTCTTGTGTTGCTAGGATAAACTTAAGTTGGTACATTTTTATTTATTACTAGATTTATTTTATTTTTGTTTGTTTGCTTTTATGGATTCTTATACTGTTCATAAAAGAGAATGAGAGAATTTGTCTTTCAAACTATATATATATATATATAAAATCTCTATAAGCATTTTTATGAGAGTGTTATTTTCTGTTACTTGGCTGTTAGGTAGAACTTTTTTTTTTTTTTTTTTAAAGATTTTGTTTATTTGACAGAGAGAGACACAGCGAGAGAGGGAACACAAGCAGGGAGAGTGGGAGAGGGAGAAGCAGGCTCCCCGGATGTGGGTGATCCCAGGACCCTGGGATCATGACCTGAGCTGAAGGCAGACACTTAACAACTGAGCCACCCAGGCGCCCCTGTTAGGTAGAACTTTACATGTAAAACCTAGATCTGCTCTTTCTAAGTGTTGCCTTAAAGTTCATAGTATTCTGTTATATTTTAATTTTTTCTGTATTTATGATTATATCCCCCTTTTTTTCTGGATATTGTTCATATTGCATCCCATGTCTTCATTAATCTTTTCGGAGTTCTACCTATTTTATTAGTCTTTTCAAAGAGCCAAATTTGGCTTTGAGGTTGTTTCTTGTTTTAAATTTCATTAACTTTTGCTTTTATATTTATTGTCTCCTTCTCTCTGCATTCGTAAGTTCATTCTAGTTCCTATTCTGTCATATTAAGTTGAAATTTTAGCTCACCAATTTTC
Organism: Neomonachus schauinslandi; assembly: GCF_002201575.2. Taxonomy (NCBI): domain Eukaryota; kingdom Metazoa; phylum Chordata; class Mammalia; order Carnivora; family Phocidae; genus Neomonachus; species Neomonachus schauinslandi. Next base: position 54,758,396 of record NC_058405.1, on the reverse strand, counting down.
AAATTTTCTTCTGTAATGTAAATATTTAAGGCTATAAAATTCCTTCCACGTTATTACTTTGGCAGCATGTCTTACAAGTCTGCATTTTCTTTTTATTTTAAGTGTTTTAAGTTTCCATTATGATTTTGTTTTTGACCCACAAATTATTTGAATGTGTGTTTTGAAGTCATCAAATATAGGTGTTTTTACATTTTATCATTTTGTTAGTGAATTCTATATTAATGAATTGCAAAGTGATCTGACTTGGTTGTATGATACTGATTCTTGGAAATTTATTTACCTCTTTCTTTATGCACGAACACTTTAGTTGTTTCATGTATGCTTGTAGAGCATGTCTATTCTTTAATTTTGAAGTTGAGTATTCTCTATGTGTCCACTAAGCTTTTTAAATTTCTTTGTTTAGATCTATAATATCTAACTAATTTTATCTCCTTGACCCAACAATATTAGAGAAAGGTGATTGACACTTTCTCTCTTATAGTTCCAAAAAAATTTGCTTTATTTATTTGTATTAAGTGCATACAAGTTTAGAATTGCTCGTGCATTGAAGCTGTTAGGTCATGTGTCTCTTTGACCCTAGTGATGCCTTTTATCTAGTTCTCTTTTGTCTTATTTTAACAAGGTGATTCTACCTGTCTTTAGTTGGTATTGCTAATGATATCTTTTTTTCCATTTTCTGTCTTTTAGCATTTTCATGTCCTTTTATTTTAGGGTGTCTCTTATAAATACTATATAGCAGGATTTGGGTGAGGGGAGGGACATTCCTATTTTTTCCTCCTTTCTTGTTTGGGACCTATATATTCTTCTTATGTTCTTGTAATCAACTTAACAAAATTTAAGGTTAATCAATATCTTAAAACCCACCATTTCTAGAAAAAGTGCAAAATCCTTACCACATTTTAACACTAATTACCACCTTCCCTACTCCCCACAATTTACATATCGTTGTCCATAATTTTAACTTCATTTTTAAATAATTCACAAATTTGATATTCTTTTCTATGGACAATGTTTAGCTTTAATTACATGTTTATGTGCTTCTTTATTTACTCTTCTTTCTTGTAACATAGACCTTTTGAATGGAACATTTTTCTTCTTCCTAAAGAATATTTTTTGGAAGTTCCTTTAGTGAATTTTAAATGGTGGTTAACTTATTTTCTGCTTTTCTGAACATGTCTTTATTTCACTCTAGTTCTTGAAAGGTCTGGGTACCCAATTCTAGGTTGAAAGTTATCCTGGTCATCATTTTTTTTTCTGCAAAAGCAGAACATTTTTGAAATGTCTTTCTAGTGAAAAATATATCAGGATTCTAATATTTATTATGTGCAGGGTTAATGAAAATAATGTTACTAAGAAGCCTCTTAACATTGTACAAAATTTGTATTAGGTTGCTGGTAGAATTGCTATATATTTAAAAGTGGAAATATGATTAGAAGAACTTTCCATACACTTATGTGTGGTAACTGCCTTTGGGTTTGTGGATAAAGTCACTATTTATAGTGCCTATTACTGTTTATGGCCTTGAGTTTTGTTTGCTTATATTAAGCACCTGTTTTTCAAAAACTCATATTTTATTAGACTTGGTGGTAAGAGGGCAGTCTGTCTGCATTTGTCTTTTAAAATCTTATTTTTTAAATGTTGCATTGATTTACGTCTGCTTAAGTGGATTTATACTGTTATTTCTGCCTGTTTCTTACTATTTTTATAATATGGCAGAAAGAAGGGGATGGAGTCCAATATTCATTAAATCTTTATGTATCACTCATACTATATACCCTAAATATTTTTCTTCTTTTAGTTCTTACTATAAATCCACCTTCTATTTTATGAAAGAAGAAATTGAATTTGAAAGTTAAGTGACTTCTCAAGGTGTTACAGCGTCTTGTGTTAGAACTAGGAGTCAAAACACAAATGCTCATGTATATTCTACAATTCTAGTGTCATTTAAGTTAAGATGTCCGATAGTAATCAATCCTCGTTATGCAGATCAGCAGGTGGACTGGATAACCAGCTGTGTAGCTTAATGTTAGATGTGCGAAAGAGCCCCCCTCCCAACTAACAATATTGCTGTACTATTTATTCTGTGTAGCTTTAAAGACCTATAATTAGATTTACTTGTAGGATTCAAGATAGCTGTCTTATGCCACAGTCATTAAATATGTTAATCATGGGTGAACTTGTACTCTTAATAAACCTCATCACTCCCAGCCTTTCTGTACCCCAACTCCTGTCCTAGATTAACATGACAAGTCATAATAAATAACTTCGTATTTTTCCTCTTCCAGACTAATTAAAAAAACTTAACACATACTTTTAAGCCCCACATTCAGAGATATTATTTACCTCTGGGTTGGAATCACTGTTATTTATAATGTATAAAATGTGGACTACTTTGGGAAGGGGGGAAGGACTGTATTCCCTGGCTTGTCCATAGGAAATTAATATATTCTGCATACTCCTTTAAAAAAATTTTTTATTGTTATGTTAATCACCATACATTACATCATTAGTTTTTGATGTAGTGTTCCATGATTCATTGTTTGTGCATAACACCCAGTGCTCCATTATCCTGCATACTCTTAAAGGATTTTATAGAAAGAAGTGGGAATTCCATTATTGTACATACTAGAAATTTTAGAGGGATATTTGAATATTCCTAGAGTTGACTGTAGAAATAATTTCAAGCTCACAGCTACTCAAACCTCAAAACATTCAGATATTATTTCTTTTCAGTTTCTTTTACCTATTCATATTCCTTTTTCAATTTTTCAGATGTCCTGACAGTATGTCTTGCATTTGTTAACAATGACTTTTCATTTTGCATTTAAGTAATACATTAAAAAAAAATGGCCCAGATTTGTGTATAAGATACCTATGTGTTTAGATTTTTTTTAAAAATTAGAGGTCAAATTATACAGACTCTTAAATAAATAAAATTTTACTTAATTTAAGATAGCCAGGGTTGTGTAGGTAAATGTTCTAGAAGAGTATGGACGGCTGTTTTTAAATAGGATATGATGTGTTAGCGCCATCTACTGTTGATTAAGAAGAATCACTTCTCGGTGTACATTTGGATTTTTCCCAGTGCTGTATTCTAAGTCCTGCATATTTCTCGGGATATTCTCACTTAGTTGATCACTTTGTAGAATCTGCATGTTTGGGGATATTCAGATGATACCCTGTGTATGTTCAAGGATGTCCAGTTTTTGGAGATTTTGCCTCATAATTCTTGTCAAAGCAACAGTGGCAAATTTCCTGCAATATTGACAGTTCGGGATTTTAAAAATAAAGCTAGCTAATTATGCTAGCTTTCCATGTGGCACTTTTGTTTTAAAATTTGCTGATTGATTTACTATTGTTATAAAAAGATGGGTGGATTAAAATAGGGATTTAAATTGAATGTTCCATTTGTAGTTGAAAGACTATGGAAAACTATTTCTCCATATGTTGCTTTTTACTTAATTGAAAGTCCAAATCTGCATGGCGCAGCATTAAGTGTGTTGGTAATTTAGAGAAAAGTCTTTTTCTAAATAACATGATCCCTTTCTTGGGAGTTCAGTTTGTTAATGGAAAGGATATTGCAAAAATAGGTTTATATAATGTACTACTTAAGCTTCAAATTTAGACTCCCTGCGTTTAAATGTTGGCTTTATCACTTGTTCCATTTGTGGTCCTGAGACCATTAACCCTAACTTCTCTGAGCCTATTTTCTCATCTGTAGGCAGGAATCATAATAGTAATGCCTACCTCTTAGGATTATGTGAAGCATAAACAGAATACTCACAAAGCACTTAACATAGCTTCTGGCACATAATAACACTTAATAAATGTTAGTTGCTATCATTATTGTCATTATGATACTTTTATTACTGCTTATATAATCCAAGTGATAATGTTTCAATAAATATATTTTTATCTTAGTAACTAATCCCTTTTTTTGAAACCTAGAACTTAAGAATAAAATATGTAGCTCAAGAATATAAACGTTCAAAGTGTTTACTGTTTCTGCCCATCATTGAAAAGAACAGGCTTTTTGGGTCCTGGATCTGTCGGTTACTAGCTGTGTAACGTGCAGCAATTTTTTAACCCAAAGCTCTGTTTCTTCATTTGAAAACTGGGTTGTTTTTAAGATTAAATGATAGGATGTATGTATAAAGCCATCGTTCTTGACGTTTGGTAGACTCACAGAACATAACTGTTAATTCTCTTTCAGTAACAACTTACTACCAGCTTAGAGACATGTACATATTTCTATAGTTTTGTTACCCATACTAAAGTAAAATATTAAGCACCTTTTGTATTTGAAAGATTGGTTGGAGTTTGAGAAGGCTACAAAGAAATTGTGATGACCTCAAGTATAATTGAGATGGGATATAAATATATGAAGGGTTTTTAAAATTAATTTGAATAATGCAATAATATTTGCATACAATTTTTAAAATAAATTATACAGAAAATGTTTTTTAGGAGTTCAGAGGAGGAATACTTTCTATACTGGGTCTAGCTTACCAGTCCCCTACCAACTTTATTGTTGTTGCTCTTGTTGTCATTATTATTATTATTATGGTGGTTGTAGGATATTCCTCATCATTCTAGGAGGACATACAGAAGATAGAATCCACTCGTGGATTATTAGAAATATTTATTGATTACATGTCATCTACCAGCTTAATGGAACCAGGCTGTGAGTGTATTCAGCCTGCAAAGTGAGGATGAGGGGTATGTGGTGGGAAATGATCAACGCTGAATGTCGTTCATGAGCATGGGAGATGCTAGCAAATACATGAATGAACCCAGGAAAGCCTCTGCATCAGTTATGCTAACTAAAACTAGTGGTTCTTATCACATACTAATATAAATTTCTGTGCATAATTATAAATAGCTAATTCCCTCCTCTGTGCTCTGGGACTTTGCTTCATCAGGATATATCCTCTCTTGTTATGTTTAATTTTTGACTCTTGCATGAGCCTCCAGCCCCACCCAAGTCCTCTGCCTTCCTCACTCCCCATGCACCTGTCCTGCTGTGATGTGGCCTTACCACGCTGCCACTCACGCTTCTGAAACTGCTAACCGTCTCAAGTCTGAAACACTTTTCAGAGCTGATCTCCTTTGACCTCTGTCTTGGGCATAGTGCCCGTTACTTCATCCCTTCTCTTCCCTTGGCTCCAGTGAAAGGCGCACCATTCGCTCCTAGTTCTCCTCTCTCCTGACCTTCTCCTTTTTGGTCTCAGTTAGGGTTTGTTGTTTTCTTCCCAGGCCTCTTAAATGTTGGTGTTTCTCTGGAGTCTATCATTTGCCCTACCTTCCTTTTACTCTATAGGTTTTCTTCACATTCCAGGCACCTCACCCATATGGTGAGGGTTGGGTGCCTCCATCTGAGTTTTCTCAATGGCTTCGGAGTCCTGAGTTGACTGCTGTTAGTGCAAGGGGATGAGGACACAGGCTTTAGCCCCTTCTAATCTCCATCACTTGTTAACACACTAAAGCTTCCCTAAGCAAACATACAGTCTATGTAAAACAAACAAACAACAACAACAACAACAAATACAAAAACTCATGTAAAAGTAGAATGCTTGGTATGGAAGCTCAACCTCAAGAAGTATCTCCTAAACCTTTCTGCCCCTGGACAGTAGTTCAAATTTTAAGTTTTGTCTTAGCTTTCACAAGGAATCTAGTAAAATTATTTTACCTTTTACATAAGGACTTTATTTTTTTTTTTTTAAGATTTTATTTATTTATTTGAGAGAGAGAGAATGAGAGAGAGAGCACATGAGAGGGGGGAGGGTCAGAGGGAGAAGCAGACTCCCTGCCGAGCAGGGAGCCCGATGCGGGACTCGATCCAGGGACCCCAGGATCACGACCTGAGCCGAAGGCAGTCGCTTAACCGACTGAGCCACCCAGGCGCCCTACATAAGGACTTTATTTTAAAATAAGAATAATATACTTGCTGTATTCTCCATGGTTTACTCTTTTCTCTCTTTTTTAAACACATCTGACTTCCAGGCAGGGTGTTAGGCCCTAGGGATACAACAGTGAAAAAAGCACACATGTTCCCTGTCGCCATACATCCAGTGTAATAAGGGAGTCGGGCTGTCTTACCTGTAATCACGTGGGTAATTCAGTTCTACCAAGCACTGGTCTTTAGAAGACTATGCATTAAAAAAAAAAATAATGAATTCTTATTTTTTGCAGTGATTGTATTTTCCTGTTAAATATATTATTTAATTTAAATATAAATTCTAATTACTACATATAGATAAATCATAAAATCATAGCATTTGACTCATAATTAACTATGATTTTAAAAATAAAGATTAACTTCAAGTGTAAGACATTTATTTTTCATAATCCAAGGGTCAGATCATACAGTTTATGAATATTCTTTACCACTGTCTTTCTAAAAAATAGAGTACATTATTCCTATTTTTGTATATTGGCATGATTTATTAGATGATAACAAAAGGAGGAGAACCATTTTATTATTCTAAGTGTACAGCAAATTATGAATAATTTCTATTTTTTGACTGATTTAGAATTAACTACTCTTTTATAATTCTAATGAATTTTTTTCTGTTCTTATATTCTTGGAAATAAATTACATGAGTTCTATATCTATAGTTACATAACTGTTAAAGTACAAAATTGAATAGACTTTGAATAAAAATACCTAATATACATATTCTGTCAGTAATCACATTTCAATTAATTTTTAGAAACTCCATATCCCTATGACTTAAATATTTTTTATTAGAATATTAGTGTGTATGTTGTTTTTTTTTTAAGATTTTATTTACTTGAGAGAACAAGTGAGAGAGAGAGCACAAGCGGGGAGGAGGGGCAGAGGGAGAGGGAGAAGCCAACTCCTCACTGAGCAAGGATTCCGACACGGGGCTCGATCCCAGGACCCTGAGATCATGACCTGAGCTGCAGGCAGATGCTTAACTGACTGAGCCACCCAGGCACCTAGAATATTAGTTTTAATGACTGCATAATACAGGTTTGGCAGTTGCCTCCACCTGCTAGTGTATGGCATCAGTCCTTCATCTAAGTATTTTTGGGGAGCCCAAAAGAGTATCTCACATGGGTTCCTGCAGCTATCTGGTGTCAGCCACACGGTATTAGTTTTAATTTACTTCTTGTCTGGCCACCCACTGAGGTTCTGCATGTTCACTGGACAGCGCCACTTTCGGTGGTTTGCGTTGCTGATCCATCCTTCTCTGAGCCCTTGTGGAGGCCAGCCGGGCTGGGCCACTGAACTATTCCTAGGGCTCACTGGTGAAGCTGAGTCTGGGAGTTTTATCTGTGAAAAGACTTTTCACCATTGATTTAATTGTATTAATGGAAATATAGGACTATTCAGATTTCCTAGGTTTCATCAGTCTGTTTTAGTAAATTGTATTTTTCTAACAATTTGTCCATTTAATCTGTATCTCTTTAATTACGCTTATATTCCTTTTTCATTCCTGATAATTGCTTCTTTCTGCCTTCTCTTTTTTCATAATTAATCATACTGGAGGTTTAGTGGTTTATTTTTATAGTCTTTTTCACAGAGCCAATATTTGGCTTTGTTGACCTAACACATGTTTGTTTTCTATTTTAATAGTGTTTGCTGTTATTTTTATTACCTCTTTTCCTGTATTTTGGCTTCCTTCCCTGGGGAGCCCCCCAATTTTCTTGATAAAGCCTTATCCCGCTATTCTTTAGCCTTTATTCGATTGCTCAAGACTGTACGTTTTCCCTAAGTGTTACTTTGTTTGCATCCTGAAGTTTTGATATGTATATATTTGTTATTGTTCATTTTTAATCTCAGAAAAGATGTCTTTCTGTGATGTTGACTCGTATTATATTTTTCTATCACACATTTTCCTTTATTTTCTAAAGTTTAATCTAGTTTTAAAAAGGTCCAACTTGAACATTTACTTATATACATTTTTTGTTTCATAATTTATATCATTTTGCTTTTACTGATGTCAGTTCCTTTTACTTTGGTTGATTTTATCAGTCTTTTTCTACCTTCTGCCGTAGCATTGCAGACTGTTTAGGAGAAAACCAAATGGAGAACTGTGTGTTTCCCACCTCTCCTGCTCCAGTAAATTGTAGGACCAGAGGAGAATATCCTTGACACAAATTGCAGGAAGTACTATGAGGCCTTTTGGGAATAGAAAAGCTGTTTGGCAGCTAGTTTCTCCACTTCTCTTGGAGACCTTGATACCTGCTTGCTTCAGTTTTGCTTTGCTTTTCTGCTTGATGTTTTCCAGCCTCCCTCACTTCCCCATCCTCTCCCCACCTTTCCTATTTTCATCCCTTCCTTTATCCTTTCTCTTCCTCAGGTGTTCTTCCTTCCATTCCTGAATCCTCATTGTTGTTTTTTTTCCCCCCTCCCACATACAAACATCTTTCAAAAGTTGAAAAATCCCCTGTAGATACTTCTGACTTTTGGATCAAGGTGAAATGATCAATAGAAGCCATATGCTATCGATTTGTTACATGCTAAGAAAACCTGAAGAAAAAAATCTCCTACGCCCTTTTAAATCCTAGAAACCTAGTGAATCACTCTATAGATAGTATTTTTGTTCTTTCAGAAGGCAGTGAGTCGACCATAGATAAATAGGGTCACTGCCCCTTTAAGTAGAAACTGCCTGGAGGGGCCCTGGAACCTCGGGACTCCTTCCTGCCGCGCTGGGTCCCCAGGAGTGTCAGTTGGCCCGAGTGGGAAGAGAGGCGCCGGCAGAGCGACGGTGGTGTGCGTATCTAGAAACCTTTTCTGTAGCCTAGTGACAGACCTGCTGTGAGGACTTCCCCGTAGATCGAGTCCTCACGGAAGGGATGGCCCCGCCGGCCCCGTAAACAGTGTTTATTCCCTTGAAAGGCAGTTGGCCCCTCAGTCCCGCGTCCTGGAGGCTGAAATTAGGTTCGGTTCCGTCATTTTTGTGTTTCCTTCCTAGTTGGGACATTATAAGAGCTGTTTTTAAAACCGCTTGGAAGATTATTTGGGGTTTGTGAAGGGAGGAATGTTTTTTTTCCCGCCTTCGGGGGTTGACTGAGATGAGTTGTATGGGGTCCTGTTTTAGTTGGTGATTTTTAAAAATTTAGTTGTGTAGCAGCTCTGTAACCTGTTTCATCCCTCAGGTGAAGCCATTGTGAGTTGACTTAACATTGTAGATGTTTCAGAATTGTATATGGAGCTTTTCTGCCCCCAAATATTAACCTTCATTTATTCATGCTTGAAAATGGTGTTAGCTGTACTTCAGGATGTTTTCAAAATTTATATGTGAAGCAGCAGTGGCGTGGTTCTTGTGAAATGTTCGAAATTTTTGTGAATGCTTTTTAGAGCTGGCAAATTCTAGCTTAATGTTTAGCGTGTATATAGGTATATATATGTATGTATACACATATTTATACGTGTATATATCCACATACTGTGTGTATGTGGTGTTTTTATCTACTGTTTCTATAACTTAAACAGATTTGAATTTGGACGAAGTACCATTCACTCCTGTAGTTCTACGTCAATGTAAAATACTTAAGAGGAGTTGGTATTAATTTTTCAAATTAAAAATTAACTTAAAATTACATTTAAAAAACCATTTAAATTTCAAAATGAGCTGTTAACGGGCTTAAAATTAGAGAAAATACAGGAATTTTGCAGTTAGCTTACTATGAAAAAACGTAGATTAAAGTTTGTCTTATTTAAAGGGAGGTGAATTAAAAGGATAATGGACAAATAACCTTTTAAGTCTTTTATAATTAAATCTGTAGATTCACAAATATTAACAGTTTGAAGAAAAGATATTCATTAGAGCTGAAATTGCAAATGGGAAATTTTCTGCTTCTCATAAATGAAAATTCTTGAATCTTAAAGGAGAAATAAGCTTTTTGCCTAAATGAACCCTTGCATAGGATGGCAAGTTTTTCCAGTTATTTTTGTGAAAAATTAATTAACTTATTAATTCTAATTTATTTTGATTAATAGGTTCCTAAAATGTTTGCAAACTTTCTAATAAGGTCGTCACATGGAGCACTAAGTGGACTAAGAAATCATTTAATATCTGATTACTAATGGTCAAATAATATTTATTTTTAAAACATATATGCAGATGGAAAGATTATTTTAAAAAAACGAAATAATTTAGATTTTAGTTGTTGACAAGTAGACAATGAGGGGTTATTATTTAAGATGTAATTTTTTTTAGAGCTGGCTTGTGATGATTTTAAAAAGATACACTTTAGTTAAACCAAATAGAACTTATGATTCACAAATATATATCCCACTGAAATGAATGGTTAATTGAAAATATTTTGGATAGGGGCGCCTGGGTGGCTCAGTCGGTTAAATGTCTGCCTTCAGCTCAGGTCATGATCCCAGGGTCCTGGGATCGAGCCCCGCATCGGGCTCCCTGCTCAGCGGGAAGCCTGTTTCTCCCTCTCCCACTCCCCCTGCTTGTGTTCCCTCTCTCGCTGTGTCTCTCTCTGTCAAATAAATTAAAATATTAAAAAAAATATTTTGGATATGTAGGATACATTTCACCTCAATTTTAGCTTTAAGCAATCTTATTTGCCTACCTATTTTGTGATGACTTGCCTCCCTGAAGTTTGGCTTTAGAAGTAACTTAATACTCTATAAGTGCCTTTACATGTATTGTCTCATTTGGATCCTTGGAATAACTTGTGAGGGAGGTAAGGCAAATGTTTTTATCCTTATTTTACAAGCAAAGACATTGAGCTCGAGAGATAGTTACTTAAGGAAGCATATAACTAGTGACAATAGGTCCCAGTTTTTCAGCTCCTGAGTTTATTTTTTTGATATATATTTAGCACATTTAAGGTATGCTCAGTAAATATTTGTCAGATGAATTAGCAGAAATAATTTTCATCATAAAACAATATATACTCATTAAAGATTTAACTAGAAATCTCTTTAATAGAACTGATAACACATTTTCTTGGCAATTTAAAATCTGATCATAGACCCGGTCCGAGTGAGGAAGGTCATCTAGAGAAGTTTATGTCCAATTTTAAGGACATGTAGGGAGAAAATTAAGAAAAGCTGTTCATTTTATCAAGAAAGCTAAAAGGGGAAATGGAGTAAAGGAAGGGCTGTGATAGGGTTTTAAAAGGTGGTGATTTGTTACAACAATTGAATTTAAAGCAAATGAACTTAAAATCTTTGTTTCTTGAGTTTTCTTTAATTTTCTCTTTTTCTGAGTTTACTTATGGAAGTTATAGGTAATACCGATATCCTTGTTTCTCCTATAACCACTTAGTGTGTTATTTGGACTTGTGGACAGAAAAGATAAAAGATGGTGGAAATATTTATTTACTTAATAGTTGATAGTTTCATCATCCTTGATAAACTTTTTGTTTTGTACCTTCTTTTATTAATGCCAGTCTCAACTCTGTGTAGTACAAGACTTTATACTGTAAACAATTATTAGCAACGCTGCACAACTAAATGTGGAGCTTCTCTGGGGAATGATTTTGAAGATGGAAAGAATGGACAAAAATAGGTACCTCGAAACAAAGTTAGCTGCCTTTATTCCCAGATTCTGTTATACTCCCTACATACTTGTCTTGAAATACGTAGCAGTTAGATTGTCTCTTTGTGTCTCTCCTACTAAAATATAAAATTTTGTGGGTAAAGGTTATGAATTTTTATGTTTTTGCCAGCTAAGGACAAAAAGTGGTATTTTTAAAATGGATGAATGGATGAGAAGTGAGAGAAATCAGATATGCTAATGGTTATGAGTCTCTGAGGGATTAATACCAGCATGCACGGTAAAAATGTTGCTTTCTATGAGAAAAGAGAAGGTTGTGAGATAAGAGATAACCAGCACTTGTCAAAGAAGTAAATTCAAATGATACGTTAGATCACAAAAATGGCAGTAGTTGCCCTTTCCTCTTTCCTGAAAGTTTTAACAATATAAATGCTGCTTGAAGTCATGATTAACAGAAAAATAATTTAGCCAAAAGGTCTGATTATCTTTTCAGAAACATTTTAGCAGCTATTCTCTTTTTATCTATATAAATCTCTGTTCTTTTGGGTATGGTAGTTAGAAACTCAGGCAGGTGGGCTCTGCTACTTAGTACAGGTTATTTGTCCTCTAAGCCTCAATGACCTTATTGATAAGTTGGGAATAATAGGAGTACCTCCTTCACAAGGTTAACAGGAGGATTATTAAATACCATAGATCAGGTAAAGTACAAAGCACAGATTTATAGGAAGCTCTCAAGATTCAACAGTTTTTGACCTACATAAATAGAATTTCATATGATTCAATCTCATATTACTGTTCCCATAGGTTTTTTTGTAATTTGTGTTCAAATTTTCACAGAATAAACTTTCAATTCTTTATACGTCAAAAGAGACTTAGTTTTCTAAAAGGAATTGTTATAGATGGTGCTCTGAAAATGCCAGTGATCCCACGTTTTTATTTACTATTTTAAAACTAACCTTATTTATGTCAACATGTGAAGAAACTTCATTATTTACATTTGTTGAGTCTGAACAGTTTAAGAATTATAAAATATATGTAGTGAAGGTTCAAGAGAAATTTACATGTATTCCTACTTCATAGTTTAAAGTTGATCAAGCAATGCTATGTCGTGGGCAGTAAAAATTTTGCAGTTCCATTTATATAACATGATGGTTATTTAACTACAGAAAGAAAAGTGATCCATAATTGATACAAAAAATTTACTGAGTGTTCCAAGTGCTCACAATTGCGTTTCTACACTTTGTTTTAAGAGAGAATTTAGTTTTGACCTCAGAAACAATTTCTTTAAGTTAAACATAGACAATTTGTGGGGTGCCTGGGTGGCTCAGTCGTTAAGCGTCTGTCTTCGGCTCAGGTCATGGTCCTAGGGTCCTGGGATCAAGCCCCACATTGAGCCCCACATCGGGCTCCCTGCTTGGCGGGAAGCCTGCTTCTCCCTCTCCCACTCTCCCTGCTTGTGTTCCCTCTCTTGCTGTGTCTCTCTCTGTCAAATAAATAAATAAAATCTTAAAACAAAAAAACAACAAAAAAACATAGACAATTTGATACATTTCTATAAATTTCAGGGAACAGTAACATCAATATTTAAGATTTTAAAATGCTGTATTATTTTGATATTTTTTGAAATAAGCACATTTTTTAAAAATCAAAGTTTTAAATTTTGTTTTAAAACATATTTAAACATATTTTGTTTTAAAATATGAAGTAGTGAAGTCCTTTTGAATAGGTACCACAAGGTGGCAGGATTGTATTTTTGCAGATTCTTTTTGCTTTGATGTACCCCAAACCCTTGGTTATCTAAAATCAGTTTTCCATGTGATTAACTGTTAAGCATTTTATATACCAGAACTTTTAAATTTTAACTTTTCTGATGGAAAACTTTCTCAACTACGTTCCGTGCTTTCCTGAGTTTGTAAGCAGAAGAATAGGCTAAGTTGCCTTTATCAGTGAGCCATTTGAATACCAGTTATTGCATTGTGTTAAGATGAAGTGATAGATAGGTAAAGGTGGTGTGGAGGGAATGAGGACTGGTCCCAGCAGAGACTAGATTTTTGTGCTCTTTAAAGCTCTGCCTGACGTCAGCTTGCCTTTTGCTTATCAACATTTTTTCCTATTAAAGTGAAGTGAATCATGTCAAGGGCCAGGCTCTGGCATGCTAGAACATGATTGTTTTGTGCAAATTAAATAGCAAATGAAGGCAGACATTGCCTTCTCCCAGGGGGTTTTGTGACAGGTTTTTGGAGGGAAGGAAAATAAACTATGAGGCCTTGAAAATTCGTCATCATGGGCGCCTGGGTGGCTCAGTTGGTTAAGCCACTGCCTTCGGCTCAGGTCATGATCCTGGAGTCACAGGATCGAGTCCCGCATCGGGCTCCCTGCTCGGCAGGGAGTCTGCTTCTCCCTCTGACCCTCCCCCCTCTCATGCTCTCTCTCTCTCATTCTCTCTCTCAAATAAATAAATAAAATCTTAAAAAAAAAAAAGAAAAAAAGAAAATTCGTCATCAGTGGCCCCTCTAGGCAATGAGGAATAGAATTCTGTAGTTATGAGGAACATTAGAAACTGATTTAACTACTTGCCTAGCAACTTTAAGAAATCTTTATTATAATAATAATTTAGACTCTGAATTGTGCATAATTTGTATGAATGAGATAATATTGATTACAAAAGATGTGTCTAGGTATGAGTGTATTTCGCTGGTGACTCTGTTTTTCTGATCTAGTCATTGGAGAGCTGTTCCAAGGCAGTTTGTGTCTTTATTGGTGATACAATAAGTATTGGGTAAAATTTTCAGTCTCTTGGACTTCTCAGTTTATTTCTGGATGCTGCTTTTTGCCACAGCTTTTCTCTCCCCTCCAATATACTTCCAGGTCTAGAGTTGTTCTGTGTATCTGTTACAAAAATTGGACTATAGAGATTTCTTCTGGATTTCTTTCCTTCATTAATTATTTGCATTTTTTTTAATCTTTTAAAAGATACTATATATAGAATTCATGGACCAAATAGCAGAACGAATCAATTCGACCTTACATAAGCACTAAGAAAGCAGTAGTTGAGCTCTACTGATTAAGGGGAGAGGAAGAGTACGTGGTCTCCAATAGCAGCCCCGTGTTTCTCTGGCTCTGGCAAATGTTCATCTACCTGCCTGCCACTTTTCTGCTCTCCATAGTGATCATCAACTCATGGAGGGTTATGTTTTTGCCTTCATCTTTCATTCAGCCCTTCTGGGGTAACTGGAGACCTCTTACAAGTGCTCCAGTGAAGCCATGGAAATGACTGATAAAGTAGCTCCATCTGAAATGGATATTAGAGCGTAGACACTTGATCCTTTCTTCTCAGTTCTCCTTGGTAGTAATGACTTTTTTTTTTTTTTTTTAACTTATAGTAGGTGAAGAGGTGTAAGTTTCATGACTAAAATATGTGGATAAATTTTCCTAACTTGTAATTTTAGAATGTGTATACATTTTCTTCCTGGCAAGGTACTATATGTTTTTAAGTAAAAATAATCTTATTCAAGATTTGCAAACTGTTTTTGTGGATTATATAAAAGATTCATGCTTTAAGAACAGGCTAAACCCTCCCTGTTGCATTAGGGCAGTTTTTGTGTAATTGTACACTCTGAAACTAAATTAACTTTGAGATTAGCTGAAAGATCAGGTGCAAGAGCTCAGCTGTGTTAACGTCCTCTTACATGCTCTGCAAAATGTTTTAAGTATTAGCAAGCAGCTCACCTGAGGTGGTACCAAGTTTGAACATTTAACTCTAAGATAGCTAGAATCTCATTAAAATGATTTAAAGAATTAGCCCACAATTTAAGTATTTTCTCATTCTAAATGTAGTTTTAAGATCTATTTAATTCTTGTTTTGATGAAGGAATTTTGCGTTAAAAATGCATTGTAGTTGAATTTTTTTAAGAAAGAAAGAGTTGGTTAAGGGGCAGTTAGTTACAGACTTGGAATGCCAAGCTAAAGATTGGGATTTTATCCTACAGGTAGTGTGTAATCATTAAAGGACTCAACTGAATGGGTGACAGGCAAGAAAATTAAGAAAATTTTAAGACATTAGCCTGGAAGCAGTATACAGGATGAATTTGTTTGGATCTGGCTCGATAGAGATTGGGACCAGATTGACCAGATGATATGGTGGTAATCTGGAAGTTTTATATGGGTCTGGATTAGGGTGGTGGCAGTGGGAATAGAGAGAGAAAAGGCAGAGATATTATCAAGGAAGAATTGATAAGACATAGCAAATTGCTAAGTGTGTTTAAGAAAAAAGTGTTATATAAAATTTCTATTTTTGTCAGAGACAGAAGTCTTAGACATAAGCTTGTCTCTACAAGAAAACTATTTCTGTACATTTAGCATATTTCAAACTCTTCATTATAAAAGAGATAATGCTACTTGATGTAAAGTTCAACAATGGAAGATACTGTTGATTTTGAGACTGATTTTGAAGAATGATATGGCTAAAAGTGACTTTGAAAGATCATGGTGTAGTGGTTCTCAAATACTAGCAGCCTCAAAATCACTTGGTTTATTGGGGATGGAGGAGGGTGTTCTAAAGGCTGCAGAATGTCATGGTTAAGAGCGCAGACTGTATGTAGGTCTGCAGGTTTGAAACCTGGATTGAACCTTTACCATGGGCAAGCTACTTAATTTCTCTGTGTCCCAGTTAACTATTAGGGCCCTTCCAGGAACTAAATCCGATGAAATATAAAAAGTGCATAGAAGATTGCCTGGCACATTGTAAATGCTGAATAAATGGTAGCAGCTGTTGTTGCTATTCATTTATCATTTCCTACCTCTGGAGATTGCAATCCATACCTTTGACATTGGGCTCAGGAATTTGTATTTCTAAAATATCCCTTCCTGTGACTCTGATCGCCAAGTGTGAAAACTCGTTGCAGCCTGCTTTTCTTCCTCCCTATAATAGGACTGTTTAAACTACTCTATCCATTTTTATCCTTTATTTTGCTGTTCCAAAGATGGCCATGTTTTTAAATAGTATGTGCTACTATTTCAGCATGCTCGATCAGGAACTCCTTTTGAATAGCATACCTAAATCCCTCTGGAAATTCCTCCAAGCCTTTCCCACCCCCTTTCTCCCCACTTTGTCCCTCGAGTGGAATTGAGGCTCCTAGCTTTTAGGTTCCAGCCCCACATGCTGCCTCTCCCAGAAGCTGAGGTTAGTGCTCCTTTGGTCTTAGACTTCACACTCCAGCTCTGATTATTTCCAGCCCTACCTGTGCCCTCAGGAATATCCCTGTAAATTTTCTTGGGGATAATGAATATACAGTCTTATTTACTAATTACAGTTGCAAAGTTTTTAAATGCATAAATAATTTCAGGTTTTTGTTTTTGTTTTTTTAAATTCTTTATAAGACCTATTCTCCAATCCCTTGACTACTGCTGGTGCCTTCCCCTGGTTTAGTGGTTCTTAGCCCTGGCTTCACATTGAAATCACCTGGGGAACTTTTAAAACCTACCAACGCTCAGGTCTCAGATAGATCAATTAAGTCAGGATGGGCCTGAGTATCTGTATTTGTGAAAGGCTTCCCACTTGACTCTAAGGTTCAGTCCGGGCTGAGAAATGCTGAATTAGGCCCAGTCTCATCACCTGCCTCACCACAGGTCAGACAAAGGGGTGCTTCAGCCATCTGAGGTGAATAGAGTCTCCCTAGTCTGGCAAAGTATTTGAGGCAGACAAAGAGAAAGCTATTGTAAGCCTCTCTGTGTACCCCTGTCTTTGTGCTTTAGACCTTTGCATATGCCATTCCCATATTAGGTCAAGGTCCTATGTTACATGCTGTCCTAGAACTGTAAAGTTTTCCTTAATAGTGCAGGCATTTCTTCTATACCATGATATGTATGTTTCTGAAAACCTCATTTTACAAAATTGCATGCAAAAAATAAGACAGTGTATGGAGAAAACAGACTTGGGGCCAACCACTCAATACTTAGGCAGCTTTGTAACCAGAGCAGTAAGTGAACAAAAAATTGGTACCAGCTCAATATAGCTGGAAGCTCTCATGGTAGATATTAAAAATAAAATAAAAATACATGCCCAAAAAGTAGAGTGAAATGCCAGCAATATTTTAATTAGAGCAGAGGCGGCAGGTGCTAAGATAAGGCAGAAGGAAATGGAGCTCCAAGCCAGTTGGGACTGTGGTGAGGCTGGTACAAGAGGCAGCTAAGCGGACATGAGCTGAAAGCTGCACAGAGCTGGGGGGGACTCCTGGTGGAAGCGCTTACTTTTAAGTTTTGTTAAATACGAATGAAAGGCCTCTTGCTGCTGCTATAGCAACAGAGTTGAGAGCTTTTTCCTTTCTTGTTAAAGGTTGCAATTCACTGGCTGTTCTGGCTCCTCTTGTGTAGGAAAAATCCCTATGAATCAACACAACTTTTGTGTTATCATGACATCATTTTTCCATTTACTAATCACTCCTGAATTAATTTGCCTTCCAGAAACACATGCATGTTATAGCAAAGTGGACTATATGTCACAATTTGTAATCCTAGACTAATTTGTGACATGACTTGACTTAGGCCTTCTTTCCCTCTAGAATATAAACTCCCTGAGGTGGGACTGGGATTGTTCTGAATAGTGGTCCTAGCAGGCATTTGCTGAATGAATGGATGACTCAGAGCTTCTCTAACAAAAGTGGTGGGAGCAACTAGAGGTAGAAGCATTAAATACGATTTTTAAAAAATGGAACAATGAAAGTGACCTAACCTTACAGAAAGTTTAAGAAGTAAAGGAGGAAATAACTCCTGATTGCTTCCTTAATCATATTCTAGACTATTATTATTACTATTATTTATTATTATTACATGGCCTTTTGAAGTATATATTCTATTAGTTCTTTATTGTAACAAATTATCCTAAAATTGAGTGGCTTAAAACAACAATAAACATCATCTTACTCCATTTCTAAGGGTCAGGAATTGGGAGAGGCTTAACTGGATGGTTCTGGCTCAGTGTCTGTCATGAGGTTATAGTCAAGATCCCAGCTGGGGCTACAGTCATCTGAAGGCCTGACGCCGGGCTAGAGAATCCGCTTCTAAGATGGTTCGCTCACATGGTCGGCAAGTTGATGCTGGCTCTTGATAGAATGTCCCTAAATCCCCTGCTATGTGGAACTCTCCGTAGAGCTGCAGGAGGGTCTTCATGACATGGCAGCTGGCTTCTCCCAGAGAGAATGATCAAAGAGAGAGTAAGGCAGAATCCTTGTGACTTCGTCTTAGAAATCATACACCATCATTTGCGCAGTATTATTCTTAGGTCAGTACCATTCGGTATGGGGAAGAACTTTACAAGGGTATGAAAACTAAGATGGGTGGATCACTGGGGGCCGTCCTGAAGGCTGGCTAACACACACAGGCATTCCTGTTTATAGGTGTCATCATAGGTCGTGCATAGTCTGTATCTTTTTGTTCATTTAACATTATATAAGTACTTCCTATGTTGCTTAGTTTCTGTTATTTTTCATTGACTATAACTCCCTAGTTTCTTTTGTTTCTAAACATGATTATAAAATAGTTATACTTAATTCTTTCTAAAATGCAATTTAGCAGGCATTGAGTACTCTGTGTACATAGCTAAGCATTTTAAATTTGCCAATGTATTCTTGAATATATGAAAATGTAAGCTATGTACAATCATATAAAATACCTCAATTATGAGTATAGTAAGCAGTACAGAAAATGATTGATTTTTCTTTTTTTTCTTTCATGATTGAATCTACTGTTCTGGCATTATTCTCTGACAATTCCTATGATTGGATTGCAGTTAAGGATTCTTTTAAACTTTTTCTTCATTATATCTTAAGAGCAAATGAATATAAATTTGCAAATACGATTTTTTTCATGAAATCCTCTAATCAAATGCCACACATTTAAGGATTTAGACATATCTTTTGAAGGCCATTTTGGAAGAGAGGACAGTTTTCTTTCTATAAACTTCCTGATGAAATTCAGTAATCTGAATGTATTCTCATTGACCCATGTCTGACTTAAAGTGTATAGTGTTCTTATATGTGGGCTGTTTAGCCATCTTTTTTTTTTAATTTTTTACTATTATGTTAATCACCATACATTACATCATTAGCTTTTGATGTAGTGTTCCATGATTCATTGTTTGTGCATAACACCCAGTGCTCCATGCAGAATGTGCCCTCTTTAATACCCACCACCAGGCTAACCCATCCTCCCACCCCCCTCCCCTCTAGAACCCTGTTTGTTTTTCAGAGTCCATCGTCTCTCATGGTTCATCTCCCCCTCTGATTTCCCCGCTTCGTTCTTCCCCTCCTGCTATCTTTTTTTTTTTCTTAACATATATTGCATTATTTGTTTCAGAGGTACAGATCTGTGATTCAACAGTCTTGCACAATTCACAGCACTCACCATAGCTCATACCCTCCCCAATGTCTATCACCCAGCCACCCCATCCCTCCCATCCCCCACCACTCCAGCAACCCTCAGTTTGTTTCCTGAAATTAAGAATTCCTCATATCAGTGAGGTCATATGATACATGTCTTTCTCTGATTGACTTATTTCGCTCAGCATAATACCCTCCAGTTCCATCCATGTTGTTGCAAATGGCAAGATCTCATTCCTTTTGATGGCTGCATAATATTCCATTGTATATATATATATATATATATATATACCACATCTTCTGGATCCATTCATCTGTCGAGGGACATCTTGGCTCTTTCCACAGTTTGGCTATTGTGGACATTGCTGCTATAAACATCGGGGTGCACGTACCCCTTCGGATCCCTACATTTGTATCTTTGGGGTAAATACCCAGTAGTGCAATTGCTGGATCGTATGGTACCTCTATTTTCAACTTTTTGAGGAACCTCCATACTGTTTTCCAGAGTGGCTGCACCAGCTTGCATTCCCACCAGCAGTGTAGGAGGGGTCCCCTTTCTCCGCATCCCTGCCAACATCTGTCGTTTCCTGACTTGTTAATTTTAGCCATTCTGACTGGTGTGAGGTGGTATCTCACTGAGGTTTTGATTTGGATTTCCCTGATGCCGAGCGATGTTGAGCAATTTTTCATGTGTCTGTTGGCCATTTAGATGTCTTCTTTGGAAAAATGTCTGTTCATGTCTTCTGCCCATTTCTTGATTGGATCATTTGTTCTTTGGGTGTTGAGTTTGATAAGTTCTTTATAGGATTTGGATACTAGCCCTTTATCTGATATGTCATTTGCAAATATCTTCTCCCATTCTGCCAGTTGTCTTTTGGTTTTGTTGACTGTTTTCTTTTTGCTGTGCAAGTCCCAGTAGTTCATTTTTGCCCTTGCTTCCCTTGCCTTTGGCGATGTTCTAGGAAGAAGTTGCTGCGGCTGAGGTCGAAGAGGTTGCTGTCTGTGTTCTCCTCTAGGATTTTGATGGACTCCTGTCTCACATTTAGGTCTTTCAACCATTTGGGGTCTGTTTTTGTGTGTGGTATAAGGAAATGGTCCAGTTTCATTCTTCTGCATGTGGCTGTCCAATTTTCCCAACACCATTTGTTGAAGAGACTGTCTTTTTTCCATTGGACATTCTTTCCTGCTTTGTCAAAGATTAGTTGACCATAGAGTTGAGGGTCCATTTCTGGGCTCTCTATTCTGTTCCATTGATCTATGTGTCTGTTTTTGTGCCAGTACCATACTGTCTTGATGATGACAGCTTTGTAATACAGCTGGAAATCCAGAATTGTGATGCTACCAGCTTTGCTTTTCTTTTTCAACATTCCTCTGGCTATTTGGGGTCGTTTCTGGTTCCATACAAATTTTAGGATTATTTGTTCCATTTCTTTGAAAAAAGTGGATTGTATTTTGATGGGGATTGCATTGAATGTGTAGATTGCTCTAGGTAGCATTGACATCTTCACAATATTTGTTCTTCCAATCCATGAGCATGGAATGTTTTTCCATTTCTTTGTGTCTTCCTCAATTTCTTTCATGAGTATCTTATAGTTTTCTGAGTACAGATCCTTTGCCTCTTTGGTTAGATTTATGCCTAGGTATCCTATGGTTTTGGGTGCAATTGTAAATGGGATCGACTCCTTAATTTCTCTTTCTTCTGTCTTGTTGTTGGTGTATAGGAATGCCACTGAGCATTGATTTTATATCCTGCCACTTTACTGAATTCCTGTATGAGTTCTAGCAGTTTTGGGGTGGAGTCTTTTGGGTTTTCCACATAAAGTATCATATCATCTGCAAAGAGTGAGAGTTTGACTTCTTCTTTGCTGATTTGGATGCCTTTGATTTCTTTTTGTTGTCTGATTGCTGTGGCTAGGACTTCTAATACTCTGTTGAATAGCAGTGGTGATAGTGGACATCCCTGCTGCGTTCCTGACCTTAGGGGGAAAGCTCTCAGTTTTTCCCCATTGAGAATGATATTCACTGTAGGTTTTTCATAGATGGCTTTTATGATATTGAGGTGTGTACCCTCTATCCCTATACTCTGAAGAGTTTTGATCAAGAAAGGATGCTATACTTTGTCAAATGCTTTTTCTGCATCTATTGAGAGGATCATATGATTCTTATTCTTTCTTTTGTTAATGTATTGTATCACGTTGATTGGTTTGCAGATGTTGAACCAACCTTGCAGCCCAGGAATAAATCCCACTTGGCCGTGGTGAATAATCCTTTTAATGTACTGTTGGATCCTGGGCGCCTGGGTGGCTCAGTTGGTTGGGCGACTGCCTTCGGCTCAGGTCATGATCCTGGAGTCCCTGGATCGAGTCCTGCATCGGGCTCCCTGCTCGGCGGGGAGCCTGCTTCTCCCTCTGACCCTCCCCCCTCTCATGTGCTCTCTGTCTCTCTCATTCTCTCTCTCTCAAATAAATAAATAAAATCTTTAAAAAAAAAAAATGTACTGTTGGATCCTATTGGCTGGTATTTTAGTGAGAATTTTTGCATCCATGTTCATCAAGGATATTGATCTGTAATTCTCCTTTTTGATGGCGTCTTTGTCTGATTTGGGGATCATGGTAATGGTGGCCTCATAAAACGAGTTTGGAAGTTTTCCTTCCATTTCTATTTTTGGAACAGTTTCAGAAGAATAGGTATTAATTCTTCTTTAAATGTTTGGTAGAATTCCCCTGGGAAGCCATCTGGCCCTGGGCTTTTGTTTGTTGGGAGATTTTTGATGACTGCTTCAATTTCCTTAGTGGTTATAGGTCTGTTCAGGTTTTCTATTTCTTCCTGGTTCAGTTTTGGTAGTTGATACATCTCTAGGAATGCATCCATTTCTTCCAGGTTATCGAATTTGCTGGCATAGAGTTGCTCATAATATGTTCTTATAATTGTTTGTATTTCTTTGGTATTGGTTGTGATCTCGCCTCCTTCATTCATGATTTTGTTGATTTGGGTCATTTCTCTTTTCTTTTTGATAAGTCTGGCCAGGGGTTTATCAATCTTGTTAATTCTTTCAAAGAACCAGCTCCTAGTTTCGTTGATCTGTTCTATTGTTCTTTTGGTTTCTATTTCATTGATTTCTGCTGTGATCTTTATTATTTCTCTTCTCCTGCTGGGTTTAGGCTTTATTTGCTGTTTTTTCTCTAGCTCCTTTAGGTGTAGGGTTAGGTTGTGTATTTGAGACCTTTCTTGTTTCTTGAGAAAGGCTTGTATTGCTATATACTTTCCTCTTAGGACTGCCTTTGCTGCATCCCAAAGATTTTGAACAGTTGTGTTTTCATTTTCACTGGTTTCCATGAATTTTTTAAATTCTTCTTTAATTTCCTGGTTGACCCATTCATTCTTTAGTAGGATGCTCTTTAGCCTCCATGTATTTGGGTTCTTTCCGACTTTCCTCTTGTGATTGAGTTCTAGTTTCAAAGCACTGTGGTCTGAAAATAGGCAGGGAATGATCCCAATCTTTTGGTACGGGTTGAGACCTGATTTGTTACCTAGGATGTGACCTATTCTGGAGAATATTCCATGGGCACTAGAGAAGAATGTGTATTCCGTTGCTCTGGGATGGAATGTTCTGAATATGTCTGTGAAGTCCATTTGGTCCAGTGTGTCATTTAAAGTCTTTATTTCCTTGTTGATCTTTTGCTTAGATGATCTGTCCATTTCAGTGAGGGGGGTGTTAAAGGCCCCCACTATTACTGTATTGTTGTCAATGTGTGTCTTTGCTTTTGTTATTAATTGCCTTATATAATTGGCTGCTCCCATGTTAGGGGCATAGATATTTACAGTTGTTAGATCTTCTTGTTGGATAGACCCTTTAAGTAGGATATAGTGTCCTTCCTCATCTCTTATTACAGTCTTTGGTTTAAAATCTGATTTGTCTGATATCAGGATTGCCACCCCAGCTTTCTTTTGGTGTCCATTAGCATGGTAAATGGTTTTCCACCCCCTCACTTTCAATCTGGGGGTGTCTTTGGGTCTAAAATGAGTCTCTTGCAGACAGCATATCGATGGGTCTTGTTTTTTAATCCAATCTGATAGCCTGTGTCTTTTGATTGGGGCATTTAGCCCATTTACATTCAGGGTAACTATTGAAAGATAGGAATTTAGTGCCATTGTATTGCCTGTAAGGTGACTGTTACTGTATATTGTCTGTGTTCCTTTCTGGTCTATGTTGCCTTTAGGCTCTCTCTTTGGTTAGAGGACCCCTTTCAATATTTCTTGTAGGGCTGGTTTCATGTTTGCAAATTCCTTTAGTTTTTGTTTGTCCTGGAAGCTTTTAATCTCTCCTTCTATTTTCAATGACAGCTTAGCTGGATATAGTATTCTTGGCTGCATATTTTTCTTGTTTAGTGCTCTGAATATATCATGCCAGTCCTTTCTGGCCTGCTGGGTCTCTGTGGATAGGTCTATCCTATCTAATCTAATGTTTCTACCATTGTAGGTTACATATTTCTTCTCCCGAGCTGCTTTCAGGATTTTCTCTTTGTCTCTGAGACTTGTTAAGTTTTACTATTAGATGTCAGGGTGTTGACCTACTTTTATTGATTTTGACAGGGGTTCTCTGTGCCTCCTGGATTTTGATGCCTGTTTCCTTCCCCAAATTAGGGACGTTCTCTGCTATAATTTGCTCCAATATACCTTCTGCCCCTCTCTCTCTTTCTTCTTCTTCTGGGATCCCAATTATTCTAATATTGTTTCGTCTTATGGTATCGCTCATCTCTCGAATTCTGCCCTTGTGATCCAGTAGTTGTTTATCTCTCTTTTTCTCAGCTTCTTTATTTTCCATCATTTGGTCTTCTATATCACTGATTCTCTCTTCTGCCTCATTTGTCCTAGCAGTTAGTGCCCCCATTTTCGATTGCACCTCATTAATAGCCTTTTTGATTTCGACTTGGTTAGATTTTAGTTCTTTTATTTCTCCAGAAAGCGTTTCTCTAATAACTTCCATGCTTTTTTTCAAGCCCAGGTGGTATCTTTAAAGTCATGATTCTGAACTCCAGATCTGACATCGTACTAATGTCCGTATTGAGTAGGTCCCTGGCAGTCAGTACTACCTCTTGTTCTTTTTGTTGAGGTGATTTTCCGTTTTGTCATTTTGTCCAGAGGAGAATAGATGAATGAGAGAACAAATTGCTAACAGGGTAACAACGTCCCGAGAAAATATACTCTAAACAAATCAGAAAAGACCTGAAGCCGGGGGAAAAGAAAGGGAAAGAAAGAAAAAAGAAAAAGAAAAAGATAAAAACAAACAAAAACAGAACAAAACAAAACAAAAAAAACAGAATATGATCAAATATGATCAGTCTGATGCATAGATCAGTGCCACACACTAGATTTTGGGTGTATTTTGGTCTGTTAGAAGAAAGTGCCTCCCAAAATTTTAAAGAAAGAAAAACTTATATATGTACAAAAATAAGGGTTGATATGATGAAGGGATGGAATATGACTGT
Organism: Neomonachus schauinslandi; assembly: GCF_002201575.2. Taxonomy (NCBI): domain Eukaryota; kingdom Metazoa; phylum Chordata; class Mammalia; order Carnivora; family Phocidae; genus Neomonachus; species Neomonachus schauinslandi. Next base: position 54,733,037 of record NC_058405.1, on the reverse strand, counting down.
AAAGATGAAAATTATAAAAAATTTTGTAAAAGGAATTGATAAGTTGTTTGAAAAAAGAAAGAAGAGGATTTAAAAAAAAGAAAAAAAAGGGAGAGAATGTGATCAGGCAGGAGACTAGAACAAAGCCATACACTAGAGATTTAGGGTATATTTTGATCTGTTAAAAAAACTGTATCTCAAAAATTTTAAAGAGAGAACAACTTATATATATATGCCAAAAATAAGGGTAACTATATGAAGGGATAGAATATGACTCTAAAAATGAAAAATAAAAATGTTTTTTAAAAAAGGGATTGATAAGATGTTGGTTGAAAAAGGGAAAAAGAAAAATTCAAAAAAAAAAAAAAAGACAGTTAAAAAAAAATTAACTTTGAAAGACTAAAGAATCATGGGAAAAAAGCCATGATTCTCTGTGCAGTATTCCCCTAGCACTGGAGTTCTGCCGTTCTCATTGATCAGTAAACTTGTCTTGGCTGGCTGTTCTCCCTGATCTTCTGGGGGAGGGGCCTGTTGCCGTGGTTCCCAAATGTCTTTGCCAGAGGCAGAGTTGCCCGCCCTTGCCGGGGGTGGGCTAAGTAATCTGCTCGGGTTTACTCTCTGGAGCTTTTGTTCCCTGCAAGCTGTCCCTACAGCTTTGGAGGATGAGAGTGAAAACGTCAGCCTCCCAATCTCCACCCCAGAGGAGCTGAGAACTTGGGGCCCCGCTCCTCAGTGAGCCCCCAGAGAAAAGCAGTCAATCACTCCCGTCTCCCCGGTCTCTGGCCGCTCTCCGTGCTCACCCAGCCTGTGACCCAGCATTTCTATCTCTGGTGCACGATCCCGTGTGGAGTCTCCAAACCCAGCAGATCCCTGCGGTGAGCTCCCACGCCGCTCCTCCCGGGGGAGGAAGGGGAGTCTCCCTGGATCTGTCGCTTGTTGGGTCCCTGCTGGAGGAGCAGTGGCCCAACTGTGCCGCGGATCACAGTTTATGGCAACCCCGAGCTGAGAGTCTGCTCCTCGGCTCCGTCTCTGCAGCCAGCTTCCCTGCTCCGATACCTGGGAGCTCTGCCTCACTCAGGCACCCCAGGTCTTTCTGTGACCCCGAGGGTCCTGAGACCACACTGTCCCACGAGGGTTCCACCGCCCGCTTAGCCACCAGAGCGACGTCCCTCAGCGGAGCAGACTTCTAAAAGTTCTGATTTTGTGTTCCACGGCTCTATTGCTTGCCAGAAGCGGCCGATGGAGGCCCCCTCCCCAGCCATCTATCCTCCCGAATATCGCCTCAGATTCACTTCTCCGCACGCCCTACCTTCCAGAAAGTGGTCGCTTTTCTGTTCAGAGAGTTGTTGCTCTTCTTTTCTTCAATCTCCTGTTGAGTTCGTAGGTGTTCAGAGTGGCTTGATCCCTATCCAGCTGAATTCCTGAGAACAGACGAAATCCGGGTCTCCTACTCCTCCGCCATCTTGCTCCACCCCCCCCCCCCCCCCTGTTTAGCCATCTTAACTTTTAATTAGAGTCATAAGTGCAACCAGTTCTGAACTGCAGTTTAGCTAGAACTATGGATAGACTGAAGATTAATACGGGTATGTCAGAAATTTGTGAATATTGGTCAAATGAGTTGAATTTGGTTTATAGATATTAGATCATTACCACTTTTCAAAGAAATTTTTATGGACTTTTAAACTGAAATTCTGTAATTTTAGGAAATCACATATAGTTTTTATATCCACTTATACTTCTTTCCTTAGGCTTATACACAGATGGTGAAGTCCATTTTGTTACTTTGTCAAGTAAAATTGATCCCTTTGGTCAAACACTTGGGAAATTTATGTGCAATATTTTCTTATATGATTAGTTTTAAGATCAGTCAGGGGAAGGTCTAAAATTATTAAGTGGATCTCTTTCATTGAAAAGAGTGACATGATTTCAATTATTTTTTAATTTCTCAAGCTCTTAACAAATATACATCTAAAATCTTGTTTATAATTACACATTAGCTTTTTATACATTACATATATTACACATAAGCTTTGCTTTTCACAGGTAACAGAGCTTCTAAATATTTCCAGGCACGTTTACCATCTTAATGGACATTATATTACATTGCATTATATTGCATTGGTTTCTTTCCTCGTTCCTTACTCTCTTCCACTCTAGTTTTAGAACTTTTTAAGTTATTTTTTGTCCTTTTGGGGCTCTCTAAATTCTTTACATCCTCTTTTTTCATGTGGAAATAAAATCTATATCACATTCTTTAAACACCCAGATAAATACCGTAAGTAGGATAACTTCTCGTGTCTTGTATCTTATAATAATAGACCTTTAAATTCCATTTATATATCTTTATATTGTATAAGATTTAATTTTATTTGGATTTTTATGTTGTACTTGTGCTCATTGCATTTGCAAGCTTGTAAATGATTTGTTGGAGATCACCCATCTAACTAAAAGTAGTATGGGCCAGAGTATATCTTGAACATTTGCTATAAGATGATCACAGAGAAGGACTCAGAAGGCTTGCTAGAAATACATCATTATTACTTTCTTTTGTTGTCCAAAATCTGCTCTTATTTTCTATAAAAGAGATTAAAGGAGGCCATTATAATGTAGAGTTTACAGAGCCACATTTTCTATTATGCAGTACCTTTCTAAAAATGCTTGTATGTGAAATAGATGTTTGATGTTTTATGACTTGAACAAAACAAGGTGCTTAGTTAAATGATAGTAATTGTTATTTTGCTGAAATAACAGTCATGTATATGTATGTTGGCAATCTAGGAGTCACCAGTCTGGGTTATTTTTTTGTGTGTAATGGTTTCTGTGTAATATATATACTTATTTGTTATAGTGATGGAATCATTTGAAGTAGTGATTATATTTTGATAACTTGGCTTCCTTTAAAATCACTCCCCAATTGCCTTAACAGGTTAAGACCCTTTACCAGAATTTCTTCCTAGTCTCTCCTTTTGTCCTTCTTCCTTTCAGCCTTCATGCTGTATCTGGAATCACCTTTCCGAAATCCAGAACACTCCCCTGTAGTAATGTCTTCAGTGTTTGCTCTCATTTCCTAGAGGCAGGGTTGATATTTGGCTGGTTTACACTAGTAGGGTGAAATTGGCTGTTTACAACCAGCATCTATTCTGATTGCCTGGGGCTCATGTGTTGTGGGGTAAATTTCAGATTCTTCAGCAGAGTTTTCAAGATTTTGGGTACTTGGAAGATCTCTGAATACTTCTGCTTCCATTTTCCACCATTCTGTAATTATTTCAGATCTCCTACTTTTTGGAGGTCTTCCACAAAGATGCTTTGCCTTTCTGCTTGTTTTGGACATGCTCTTCATTTTCCTTGAAATATTTTTTTCTTTTTTTGGTCTAATGATTTTAAGATTATTCACGAAGATTTAATTTAGGAGAAAATTCCTTTGTGAAACCTTTCCTGATTACCCAACACCTACAATCCCCCCCACCCCCATCCCCTTTACTTGTTTACCTCGTATGATCTCTTTGGTACCTGTGACATCTAAGATATCACACTTACTACTTTGCACTTTAATTATTGCTTTCAAATCTACCACCCTTCCTGGACTATGGAGCTATCACAGTGCTTTGCACAGGTGGTCACTAGAGAAATAATTTAAGTACAGTGGAAAGAAATTGGTTTTTTGAGCCAGACAGACCTGAGTTCAAATTCCAGGTGTGTCATTTCACAGCAGTGGTCAAATTAACTTTGCTTGTCTCAGTTTGCTCATCTGTATATGTGATGGTAATAGAGGTGAGCTGACTATTAAACAAGATGATATGTAAAGTGCTTAGTGCATTGCCTCGTGCATAGTTGTTCAATTTTCCTAGTTAAATTCAGTTTAAAAGTTTTGTCTTGCCTTTTATTTTTCTCTTTGAACTTTAATCTCTAACAAGAAAGCAGTTTTTATCTGAAAACATTTCTCCCTTCTAGTGCTCTGGTAAAACTGGATGATGAGTTTTATCACTCTTGCTGCTAAGGAAAAACATTGTTTACAAATTTCTACCAGCTTTTTAGACAAGGGGTGCTTTACTCTTCAAAGGGAGCCCAGTGACTAGCCCAATGCCAGGCACAAAATATTTGTGAAATAATATGCAATAGATATTTGTGGCACTATCGTGGGATAGAACAACTGCCTTCCCTTGTTCTGGGCATGAGATCACTTGATTTCTTGCTGGAGGAACAGGCAGACCACAGTCACGGGAAAAGGAGACATAGAAGCTGATGGGGAGTTCCCCTCCTTAGCTTCTCTTTGAGCAGAGACTAAGATGGTACAAACAGCTTTTTTGAAGGAGGCTACCAGGACCATCACATAGTTTGGGACATTAAATAAATTGGTGAGGGAAAAAAAGAGGGGATTCTCTTTAAACATATAAAACAAAAATATTAGGAATCACTTTGTGAACTAATTCATCATATCACAGAGATTAAAGCAAAAAAAAAAAAGCCCTTTTACCAAAAAAAAAAAAAAAAAAAATCTTCATTGGTTCTTGGGATGATTATTATGATTTGTTCTTATTATTGTATGGTTAGGGGAAAATAAAGCAAGTCATATGAGGTGATTCTCAAAGCTGAAACATTTCTTTTGGATATAATCTATAACAATACTGTTTATATTAAGCTATTTTCCAGAAATTTTCTACTTTAAAAAGTAAGTGGAGAAATGTGTTGACCTCTTTTGATTAAACCCAGTTACGACTGAAGCCGAAAATAGTTCAGAGTACAAGGCCATACATAGCCTTAATTCCTCACCTTATTGTTTCGGGAAACGCCAGGTTCTTTGCTTGTGTTATCTCCTCATTTTACATAGGAAGAAGTAACTTTTGGAAATTTGAATTAAAGTCTAACTCCAAAGCTCAAAATCGGATTGTTACTCTTTAAAGTTGCATTTAAAGGGGCGCTGGGCAGCTCAGGCTGTTAACTGACTCTTGATTTCGGCTCAGGTCATGATCCTCAGGGTCATGAGATCAAGCCCTAGGACAGGCTTGGTGCTGAATGTAGAGCCTCTTGAGATTCTCTCTCTCTCTCTCTCTCTCTCTCTCTCTCTCTTCCTCTCTCCTCTGCCTCTCCCCACCTCAAAAAAAAATTGCATTTAAAAAGTCAGTTCTAAGCAGGGAGTAGACTTTGAGCTTTACAATTACATATCTAGACTTAAATGACCAAAATAACATCATAGATGCTTTTAAGGGTTGTTTGGAAGCCACATTTTAATTGGAATTAGGAAGAGTAAGCCTGGGGCACCTGGGTGGCTCAGTCAGCTAAGCGTTTGCCTTCGGCTCATGATCCCAGGCTCCTGGGATCAAGCCCCGCATCGGGCTCCCTGCTCAGTGGGGAGCCTGCTTCTCCCTCTCCTCCTTTCTCGTTCTCTCTCTCTCTCGTTATTTCTCTCTTTCTCAAATAAATAAATAAAATCTTTTTTTAAAAAAATGGAAAGAGTAAGCCAGCATCATTTTGGCTTTACCTCTCTTAGGCCATATAGAATCTTGCCATTAAGAGAATATGGAGAATTTTTGTTGATACCAGAATCTTAGTGAGAAACATTAGGAGGGTAAATGTGACAGAAATAGTGACTTGGAAATAATCAAAGCCTTCACTAATCTGTTTAAAAAGTGAAAGTAGATCCTAGAACTTTTCTCTATTTTGAAATAAGGAGACCTTGAAATCCACAGAAACTTAATTTTCCAAATCCACCAATAACGTAAGACAGCATGGGGAGACCTAGATCAAATGTATACATTTGAAATAGATAACCTATGTCATCAAAATTGAATATTTGATCCAATATAGAGCCTCCTTCTTCACTTCACTTCCATACCATTCCTGGAAATTCTGCAGTTCTCTCGTCTGCACTCTTTGCCTCTCCCGACAGCTGAAGTCTTTGGAAATTATAACGATGTTTGTAACTACCAAGCCAGCCACTACTGGCAGTAAAAGAAGCAGCTTCTGCAGGATTTGGACATTTCCAGTTAAAGTCTTGGTATATAGATAGTGCTTTCTCTTTGATTGGGAGGAAGGTTGTTCCTGTTTGTTTCTGTTTGCTCTTCAGTCTATATACTCAACAGTCTTCCCGTTTCTTCTGTTTCTTTAGAGCTTGTCCTTACTGACTTCACAGCACTTGAGGTTGCTCTAGCTATAGAAGTTTCCTTTATTTTCACGGGTTATCTTTGGTGGTCCACAGCATGGATTCTTTTATGCCTCTTGCTCTAGAGAAATTATATGTTCTTTCCTTTGAAAATACCCTCGTTCTACCTTCTCCTCAATACTTAAAAGCTTTTCTTTTGCATGCACTGCTGGTGTTTTTGAATCAGAGTGATATTAGACATGTTTGGGATGTTGAGTGAGTGCTTTTTTATATAGAAAAAGTAACATTTGCAAAAGAATAGCAAAACATAATCTTTGTAGCACAACAAACGTGGTGGACCAACCTGGTACACATTTGAGATATACACGTTTGAGTATGTGTGTGTTTGTGTTTTTCCAGGTGACTTGGTGCAGCTGGTGCAGCTTCCTGCTTCTACCTTGTATTTCTTGAAGACCTAAGCATAAGCAAAAATTGAAGTGTGCCTTATACTCAAATTCTTCTTTAACATATATAAATTGTTTTGGAACAAAGTCCGTGTTTTCCGAACAAGCTTTATAACAGAACTAATTGTACTTGATAGGCTCTTTTATTTAAAAAAAGAAAAGCATGGTCTGTAGTTTTAGGAAATTTTCTTGAATTATTTTATGATACTTCGCTCCCCTCCATATTCTCTGTTCTGTTTCTGAAATTCCTGTCATTCAGATGTAAGCCCTTCCAAACTGCTATTCTTTCTTTTCCTTCCTATTTTTCCTTCTTTGGTATTAGTTGTGAGATATTTTAGTTTTAGTTTTAGTTCTGAGATATTTTTTCAACTTTGTTTTCCATTTATTCTAGTGAATTTTCACTGTGTTCTCATGATACCTATTTTTCAGTTTCCAAGAGCTCTTTTTGATGTCCTCTTGTTGTCTTCCTGCTATCATTAGATCCATGCCTTGTAGGATCTTTAAAGTTTCCTCGTTTTCCCACACTCCCACCATTTTCTCCAGGTTCCTTTTTTCTGAGTGTTGGTTATGTTAGAGGATGGTTAGCTTTTGCTCAGTTGTTGAGCTGTGTAAGGTTGGGTCTTGCTTCATGCAGACTCTCATCTCACTTGCATGGTGCGCTTTGAGAAGCATGTGGTTTAGAGTATTGAGTTCTTTAATATATATCAACTATCTTCTGGACTTCCTTTAATGCTTGCTTAATTTCCAGCTGGATGAATTAAACCCTCTTTTTTTTTTTTCCCAGTCCCCCAAACTGCTGACATCTATCCTATTTTTTCTACCCTTGTGTGTTTAAACTGGATTCTCTATCTCCTTAGTGGTTTGTAGGTGGAAACAGAGATAAAATGCGCATGTTTTATCCACCACATTTACTCAGAAGTAGTTTTAAACAGCCTTGTTGTAGAAGAAACTAAATTCTCTGTAAGATTCTCATGGTTTCATGAAACTATCCAAACCAAGACTCAGAAAAAAGCTATCATTGCCTATCTAGTGCTTGAACTTTGTAGGCCGATGATTCTACAGAGGGCATCATTTATATATACTTACACACGGGAAAAGATTGAGTTTTTTTTTTTTTTTTAAAGATTTTATTTATTTATTTGACAGAGAGAATGAGAGACAGAGAGCATGAGAGGGAGGAAGGTCAGAGGGAGAAGCAGACTCCCTGCCGAGCAGGGAGCCCGATGCAGGACTCGATCCCGGGACTCCAGGATCATGACCTGAGCCGAAGGCAGTCGCTTAACCAACTGAGCCACCCAGGTGCCCGAAAAGATTGAGTTTTTATTGAGAAGTGAAAAGTGCCCCAAACTAATCTTTGAAGAAACTAGGGGAATACAAAGTGGAATATAAGAACTATTACTGTATTGCTATTAAGTGCACAGCAGTACTTCTTCAGTGCACTGTGTATCATGATTCTGATCTTAGTAAACATTCTCCACTCAGAGGAAAGAGGACAAGATACCAAAGCACAGGCGATCTCCTGCATCGTATATTGCTCACTGCGTGTTCCTGGGATGCTTCATGATAGCGTGACTTTGTTGGGACTCTTGACTATCAGAGGAGCATGTCTCTTAACTGTTCTCTCCATCTGAAAAGCTCTTCCATGACTAATTCCTTCATTTCTTTCAGGTCTTTACTCAAAACACACTTTCTCAGGGAGGCCTTCCTTGACAACTTTGTCTGAAATTTACCCCTCTCTGATACTGCAAGTCCCTGCTCTCATCTTGTAGTTTGTCTCCCTATAACGTCACTACCTCCGTCCTGTGCACGTGTTTTAACCCCGCCTGAACATGGGTTCCATGAGGGCAGGGATTTTGTTCACCGCTGAGTCCCCAATGCTGGCACAGAGCAGGATTTCACTTTATATTTGTTGGATTTTCTCCACTTTTTCAACTATTTCCATATTCCAGCAATAACCAGTCTTTCACAACTCTGGGGATTACAGAAATATGGTGGTGTCTGTTATGTTAATACTGCAGAAATATTTTTTGCTTTTCCTAGTGGTGATAAGTATGGCCTTAATCAAGTCCCACAACTCCTTTGTGCCTCAGTTTCCTCATCTATATAAATGAGGACAGTAATGGTACCTAGATGAGAGAGCTGTTGGGAGGATAAATGAGTTACATGTAATGGGCTTGGACTAGGGACTGACGAGTCCGAAGTGTGATTAAGTGTTTGCTGCTATTATCATTATGATTATTATTACTGTTCATTTTCCTTCATTCAGTAACACCATATTGAGTACTTACTGTATACTAGGTTCTGATATAGATGCTTGGGACACGCTGGTCAATAAAACAGTAAGTCCCTCCCCTTCCCAACCTTCTAGTGCAAAGAGGCAGACATTAAACCTAGTAACTCAGTGGGAATGACACTTTGAAAACTTTCAGGCTAGGGAAGTGTTGCCCTCTGAGTGAGGCTGGGAGCACACAGGGGTTTTAGTGGCATTGGTCATGATCTTAGTTTGGTAGGGGGTTTGTGGGTGTTTATTCTACCGTTACGCTTCATAAGTGTTACATGTATTTTTTATGCTTTAAATACTTCATTAAAAAAATATCTTTTCTATTCCAAGCATACTGAAGTATTGAAACAGGTTAATTACTCACTTAACCTAGTTATCTTGATTAGGTAAGATATTTGATTTTTAAAAATCCCTTAATATTAACCTAATTGGTGCCCCCTCCATTTATTAAAGGCAAAGTTGTTTTTAATTAACTCTGCTTTTGCTCACAGTGTCTATTTGAAATATTTAATTTTATGTAATTTATGCAGAATTATCCAGACTTGGGGTAAATGATGGGAATTTTGCTTTGTCACTGACACCATTTTAATGACTTTAACAAAACATCTTGTTTTATTCAAAATAATATCACTGAATTTTGAAAATATTTGTAGGATTTAAATTGTGTAATAGAATGAAGGATTTTTAAATTTTCCACATTAGACTAAATTAGAGGAATCATACTGTGTTTTTACTTTGCCTTCAAATCAGTTACAAAACTGTTAAAGCCTATTAAGATTATTTCTTTTTATTAGAAACACAAGTAGTCTGAAAAATCAGTATATTTAAGATATAAATTACCCCAAAGTGTCTAACCATAATGACTACAAGTAACCTTTACAACTTTAAGGACAGGTGTAAAAGTTTTTTACTAAATTAACCATGCATTTCTGGGGTGTCTAGGAACTGTCTACCTTTTGGTTCTGTGTGGTAGTGGAGTTGTGCTCTATATCAGCATCCACTGACTGGAATTTGTTTAAGCATGGTGTTACCTTGGGCCAGTTGTTTGGCCACTCTAAGCCTCAGTGTTTTTTATTTTTTCTTTACTTGAAGAAAATAAGGGTACCTACTACCTCAGTTGTAAGACTTAAATAAGAAAATGCACATATAACCAGTTGATTGAGAAGTCTCAATTTTCCAGGGTATGAATATGTGGTGGTTTTATTTTTCTAATAATTATACCAGTTTTACCCTTTGCAAGCTCTTCCTTTTTGCTGTTTAATGGGGCTGCTTCACAGTATCTCACTTTAGTTCTATAACTAAAGTTAGTTTTCTGACTTACAGTTTAAGGAACTTTGGATTCTTAAGACTAGTTTTATTATTTAATGACTTTATATCATATTTGCTTCAAAGCTGTCCACTTCTGCCAAGGCAGGCTAAGCTTGTGTCCCTAGCAATTTGGAATGGAGATGGAGGGGCCTGGTCTATTCCCATATCTATCTGCCCCTTCCCCCCCTTCCCTGAGCAAGCTCCCTTGGTGTGGGCCTGGGGAGAGGGAGAAGATGGATGTCCTTACCTCAGATCTTGCAGGGCTCTCCTTGGTCAGCCTTTATGGCTATTGTGTTTGTGATCAGTGGGCGTGATATGGACCTGTGGTGGCCCCAACAGGCCCCACAGATAAGGTTTCTCCCCGTGTATCTCAACTAGTTCTTGCCAGTCCCTTCAGAGACATGACCTCGTCTTCCAGTTGCCCCTTCACTGCTGGCTTTATGCTGTATTCTTCTGGATCTCCCTCCATAACTATTTACTGAGGTGTCTCACTCACTGGGGAGAATAAACATGTAGTTTGATTTTATTTCTTCAAATAACTGTTACTAATTGTTTCTGCTGAATCTCTCTTTCACACTGGTAGCAGGCTTCCTTATCAACATGTCAACGTATTTCCATCCCTTCTCAGTAAATGTTGGTTATTTAAACAGTCACAGTTTTTAAAAAATTATTTTTTTAGAGAGAGAGAGGGAGGGGCAGAGGGAGAGGGGCAGAGAGAATCCAAGCAGGTTCCACACCCAGTGCAGAGCCCAAAATTGGCCTTGATCTCACAATCCTGAGATCGTGACCTGAGCTGAAATCACGAGTCAGCCGCTTAACCTACTGAGCCACCCAGGTGCCCCAGTAGTCACAGTTTTTTAAAACTCAGTTCTTCACATTTAGAAACTTGACTCTCATGTCAGAATCAGAGTGTTGTTTGGTTCTCACATGCTTCCCTTCTCTCCTCAGTAAGTAGTGCCCCAGCTTTGGGGGATAGCGAGCTCAGAGAGGCAGAAGCCCCTGTGTCGGCTGTTGCCAGGTCTGGCTTCTCTGTATTGGTTGCAGCTGCTTTTCTGTCTACCTGACTGACTGCTGGCTCTTCCTGTGAGGCAGCCATTCACATGCAGGCTCCCTCATGAGACATATTTGGTGGTTCCTTGGAGAACTGACTTGATAGCTTCATTCCCAAACCCCTCCAGTCAAACCACCTTCACCCGCTTGCTTCCTGGTCTCTTTATCCAGTGTCCTCCTAGACAAGGGTCTTGCCACATGGCTCAAGCCTAGTTATTTTCTGTGGGGTCCACTAGACCCACAGAAGACCCAGGTGTCTTTGCTGTGTCAAATGGCTGCACCAACGGTGTGTGGCCTCTCAGCCCCACCATCTCTTTCCCATATCCATTCCTGAGGTAATCTCATCCACTCCCACAGCTCCTTACCCCCACCCCCCACACACAACTTCCAAATGTTTTTCTCAAGCCAGATCTCACTGAAATTCCAAAGCCATATTTTCCACTGCCTGGGGTGTCCCATCAGTGCCATTTTCCAGAACCAGGGTCCAACCGCAGTGTCACCCTGGTGAATGTCATCACCTTTCACCCATTCACGTAATCCAGAAGCCTGGGACCTCTCCAGCCTCCCTTACCTCCCACACGCCAGTCCTGTCCATTCCATCTCCCAAATACCTTTTGCATTCATCCCCTCTTCTCTCTATCTGCACTCGTGGTTTTGGCCCTCACAATTTCCATTCTTTCATGGCAAGTCCCATCTCCTTTCATCTTGTACACTGTGGTCCGGGGGGCCTTGCTGAAACCCTTTTGTGTGGACCCCCATGCCCTTGGACAGAAGACCAGCATCCATCTTGTGGCCCATAAGGCCCCAGCCTGTCTTCAGCTTGTTAACTTTCTGCTTCTCTCTGCACCTCCCACCACTAACCCCCAGCTTCCTACTCCCTCACCACACTCAGCAGCTGATAGGTGCCACACTCAGCCTGCTGCTTTATGACCCCGGTTTTACCTGGCCATGCCCTTTTCATGGAGTGTTCTCATTTTCTTTGTACCTTGCGGTCTGACTGCACGACTCCTACTTGTGTTTCAAGGCCCAGAGGCAGAGTCTTCTGCTCTCTAAAATGTCTCTGGCTTCCTTCTGCTAACCACCATTCTTTTTTATAAACCCAAATGATACCAGTTATCACATGTCTTTTCCCTGCCACCAGCTACCCCCGGGGTCATTGAAAGCAGGGACTGAGACTTACTCATCTTAATAATTCTAGTGCCAAACAACGTTTCTGGCCTCTCATGTGTGCTTAGAGCTGAATAAATATGAGTAAATGAAGGAAGCAATACCTGAAGAGCTAATGTATAGAAAATTATTTTATTCTAGTTTGTATCTTAGCTCAGATATATCATAGTGGCCACGTCTTTTACAGTAGTTGGCAATAAGTTGAAGTACTTACACGTTTGTAAATCATTGTAAATTATATATTTTTATTGTTTTTTTATACAACCGTTACAAAAAATTATAAATCATTACAAATTATGTATTTCCCACTCCACTGACCTTTGTAGTCCATTCAGTACTTATTATTTTTATTATATTGTCTTACTTAATTGTGAATAGAGGAAAATATGTTAATATCAGAATCTTGTTCTGGGTAAGAAATGGGAAGGAGATGCCAGGTGATGACCAGTAAGAGTAAAGATCTGTTTTCAGAGTGACGTGCTGTGAAGGCCACTTTCTCCTCTTGTCGCTGGCCACAGGCCTGCGGAACACAGCCTGCTTCATTCTCTCTGGTCCAGTTGGGCTCGCCTTGGCCCTTACTGCTATGAGGACTCTCCACAGAACTACCAGGGCTTAGGAAAGCACAGTTTAAAAATCATTCTTAAGCATGTTCACAAAGTAATATGCCTGTTAGTAGGCTGGGTCAGTGCGTCTGATAACCCTCCTCATGGCCAGGACCTCTTCCAGGGACTGGGGAGCACCTTTGCAGGTTGTGGTCCTCACTGGCACTGGGCTGATCTGAGTGCCTGACAGCCTGTCCGGTATCATAATGTAATACACACTGAGCTTGAGAGGGCTGGCTCTCACCAAGAGCCCCACATCTTTACTCAGGACAAGGCCTGGAAACCCAGTAGTCGGGGTTTGCCATCTCGATACTCTTCCATTTCTCATATTCCTTAGTTCATGTATAATATATAGTGTGTGTGTGTATATATATATACACACACAAATAAATATTGTATATATCATATATAAATTGAAAACATGTATATAAACATGAAAGTATATATCGATTTAGAATTCCTGGTCTGCATGTCTAGAAGACAATATATTGAATCAAAAGTTGATTCTATGCCTCATCCTACAATTAAGTGGATAAACCCTGGACAAAACCGACAATGTCTTTGAGCTTTCATTTCTAAACCTACAGAAAAAGGAAATTAGAACTACAGGATCTCTAAGGTCCATTTCAGCTCTAGAATACTGAATAGATCAGTTAAAGAAACCCTCAGGCCCTTTGAAGTCACGGAGCTGGAGTTCAGAGAGACCATAATATGGAAATGTGTCCTTTGATCAGAGCAGAAGGTACTTACTAAACACACATTGTGTCCCCAGCATACAGAGTTACCTTTCCAATTTGTTAATGCTCACTGAAGTCTGTAGTGCATTAGAAATTCAGTAGCTGTGTAATACCCCTGAATTTATGTTCACCTTTGTAAATAAAACTGTTCAGTTGAGCTTTATCTGATTGTTTTAGGATCACCAAAGGACTGACTGTAATGGCCCCAAGTGTTTCTGTATGCATAGAATAATGGTTAATCCAGTTCCTACTGGCCCTTCTTTCTATACTGCTCTAAGTTGATATCTTCTGGAATTTAACATGAAAATGTGGCTTAAAGTAACTTGTTCTTTTGAAAAAGTAAAAGAAGAGCTCGAAGTATCTATTTTCCATAGCTGTGCAAAAGTAAAATAGAAATGGTATTCATTTTTGATAGGAGACTTGCATGAGGTTCTTGAAATAGAAAATCGTAATCAGGACAACTTTTTACTTCTTCAGATGTTTTATATAGCATATCATTTGGCTTCTAAATCTGAGATGCCCTTTTTGCTTGTGCCTCCTGATTTTCATAATCTACCACTATTAGGAAAAGTGATAATTTATGAAGAAATTTGACTTTGAGGACCTTATTGTCACAGAGATAAAAAAGAAAAAAAGAATGCTGCCCATTTGAATCCTATTGCTTAAAGACATTGAGTCTTTTTAGGATATGAGCATTCTTTTGGAATTTGTGGTTATGTTAAATAAGGCAAAGAAATACTTTTATTATTTTTTTATTTTTATTTTTTGCAGAAGATTTTATTTATTTACTTGAGAGAGAGAGAGAGGGAGAGAGAGCACAAACAGGGGGCCAGGCAGAGGGAGAGGGAGAAGCTGGCTCCCTGCTGAACAAGGAGCCCAAAGAGGGACTTGATCCCAGGACCCTGGGATTATGACCTGAGTCAAAGGCAGATGCTTAACCGACTGAGCCACCCAGGTACCCCAAAGATTTATTTATTTTAGAGAGAGAGAGAGAGAGCATGCACATTAGGGGGTGGGGGGGAGGGGCAGATGGAGAGGGAGAGAGAGAATCTTAAACAGACTCTCTGCTGAGCACAGAGCCTGACATGGAGCTCAATCTTATAAGCCTGAGATCATGACCTGAGCCGAAATCAAGAGTCAGTCACTTAACCTCTAAGGCACTCAGATGCCCCATGATTTTTAAATTTTTTTTTTAAGAATTTTTTTTAAAAGATTTTTTTTTTTTTTTAAGTAATCTCTACACCCAACATAGGACTCAAACTCAACCCCAAGAACAAGAGTTGCACACTCCAATGACTGAGCTAGTCAGGTGCCCCAATATATTATATAAACATATTTAAAATATATAAATAAATATAAAAGATTATATTTAAATTTTATTAGTATTTTGTTAGGGTTTTTGAAGTTCTCACACTTCAAAAGCAAGTATTTATTTTTTATTTTTAAGATTTATTTATTTGAGAGAGAGGGAGAGAGAGTGCAAGAGAGAGCACAAGTGGGAAGGGCAGAGGAAGAAGGAGGGAGAGAGAGAATCTCAAGCCGACTCCACCCCACCGAGTATGGAGCCCGAAGAAGGGCTCAATCAGATCATGACCTGAGCTGAAACCAAGAGTCAGACGTTCAACCGACACCCAGGTGCCCCAGTATTTCTTTCTTTTTTTTTAATTTAATTATGTTATGTTAATCACCATACATTATATCATTAGTTCTGATGTAGTGTTCCATGATTCATTGTTTGCATATAACACCGAGTGCTCCATTCAGTACATGCCCTCTTTAATACCCATCACCAGGCTAACCCATCTCCCCACCCCCCTCCCCTCTAGAACCCTCAGTTTGTTTCTCAGTATCCATAGTCTCTCATGGTTCGTCTCCCCCTCAGATTTCCCCCCTTCATTTTTCCCTTCCTGCTATCTTCTTCTTCTTCTTCTTTTTTTTTTTTTTTAACATATAATGTATTATTTGTTTCAGAGGTACAGGTCTGTGATTCAACAGTCTTACACCTTTCACAGCGCTCACCGTAGAACATACCCTCCCCAATGTCTATCACCCAGCCACCCCAGCCCTCCCACCCCCTACCACTCCAGCAACCCTGTTTGTTTCCTGAGATTAAGAATTCCTCATATAAGTGAGATCATATGATACATGTCTTTCTCTGATTGACTTATTTCGCTCAGCATAATACCCTCTAGTTCCATCCATGTCATTGCAAATGGCAAGATTTTATTCCTTTTGATGGCTGCATAATATTCCATTGTGTATATATACCACATCTTCTTTATCCATTCATCTGTTGATGGACATCTTGGCTCTTTCCATAGTTTGGCTATTGTGTCCACAATGTCCCAGTATTTATTTTTTAAAAGTCTTTTAACACTATGGGATTGTGGAACTGTATGACACATGTAACTCTGTGGGTCTTAGGAATAGTATCGGTATATCTGAATTAGAACTCTTGTAGATTAATCACCAACAAACTTATAGCTTTAAGAACAAGGTAAAATTACAGTTTAAAATTCAGACCCAATAATACATTTCATATGATTATAGAGAAATTAGTTATAAAATAGTCATTTTAGTTCTCTTCAATGAAAGTGTTCAAGTCCTTGGATTATATCTTTTTATAGCTTTTTCTTTTTTGTTTTTATTTTAAAATATTTTTAATCAAAATAATATATATATATACAGGTATCTAAGTAGTCAAATCCCTAGAAACAGGAAGTAGAATGGTGGTTACCAGGGCTGGAGGGAGAGGATAAAGAAGAATTGTTTAATGGGTATAGTTTTAGATGTGCAAGATGAAAAGTTCTGCTTCACAACAGTGTGAATATATTTAGCACTACTGAACTGCACAGTTAGAAGTGGTTACATTGGTAAATTTTATGTTTTTTACTACAATAAAAAAATATATGTACATGTATAAAGATCAAATAGAATATATAAAAAGTATAAGCAGTTACTTTCTTTTTTTTTTTTTTTTTCCCATTCTTCGCAGTGTACTACCTAGGAGGCAGCCACTTTTTTTTTCTTTCATTTTTGAGGATAATTTACATATAGTAAAGTTTCCCTTTTCAGCATATAGTTCTAGAAGTTTGCACAAACACAGTGAGTGTACTGCCACGACCATCAAGAAACAGTTCTGTTACCTGCAAAAGCCTCCCCTCTTTTACCCCAAAGCTTTGGCAATCTGTGATATGTTTTTCTGTCCCTATAGTTTTGCCTTTTCTAGAATGTTATATAAATAGAATCATATATATAGCAGCCTTTTGAATCTGGCTTCTTTCACTTACTGAAATATATTTGAGATTCATTTGTGAGGTATTTTCATTTCATTGTGAGTAGTTAATTTCATTTCATTGCTGAATAGTATTCCATTGTATAGATGTACCATGGTTTGTATAACCAGTTGAGTGAAATTTGGGTTGCTTCCAATTTTGAGTCATTATGATAAAACCACTGAAAACATTCATTTGCAGATTTTTGCGAGAACATAAGTTTTCCTTTCCCTTAATAACTTGGCTTGGGATTATTGGGTTTTATGGAAAGTGTGTTTAACTTTATAAGTAACTGCTAAACTGTTTTGCATAGTTGTTGTAACATTTTGCATTCCCACCATCAATATATGAGCATTTCAGTCACTCTGCATTCTTGTCAACAGTTGGCATTTTTAGGTTTAAAAAATTTTTTGAAAGTAGCCATTCTAATAGGCATGCAGTGGTATCTCATTATGGTTTTAATTTGTGTTTCTGTAATGATTAATGATGTTTAGCATTTTTTCCATGTGCCTGTTTACCATTCATATATCTTCTTTGATGAAGTGTCTTTTGTCTATTTTTTTAATTGGGTTGTTTGTTTTCTTGCTATTGAGTTTTGAGAGTTATTTATATATTCTGGATATAGGTTCCTTTATCAGATATGTGACTTGCAATATTTAATTCCAGTCTGTAGTTTGTCTTTACATTCTTATAGCTATGCCTTTCAAAAAACAAATTCTTCATTTTGATAAAGTCCAGTTTATTGGTTGTTTTTTTCTTTTTTCTTTCATCAAGTGTATTTTGGTGTTGTAGCTAAGAAATCTTTACCTGATTCAGGGTGCCATAGATTTCTCATATGTTTTCTTGCAGGAGTTTTATGGTTTGGGATTTTACATTTTGGTCTATGGTCCTTTTTTTTTTTTTTTCTTAAAGATTTTTTTTTTTAATTTATTTGAGAGAGAGAGAGAGCGAGCAGAGCAAGCAAGAGAGAACACAAATGGGGCAGAGGGGCAGAGGGAAAGGTCGAAGCGGACTCCTCACTGAGCAGAGAGCCCAACTAGGGGCTCGACCCCAGGACCCTGAGACCATGACCTGAGCCAAAGGCAGTCGCTGAACCGACTGAGCCACCCAGGCACCCCTAGGTCTATGGTCCATTTTAAGTTACTGCTTCATATGGTGGGAGGAATTGATCAGGTTGGGGGTTTTTGTTTGATTTTATTTTATATGTGGCTATCTAGTTGTTTTAGCGGTATTAGAAAAGATTGTCTTTCTGCATTGAATCAACTTTACATCTTTGTTGAGAATCAATTTGCTACATTTGTATGGGGTCTACTTCTGACCCCCTCTTCTGTTCTATTGCTCTGTACCTCTGTTTTTCACAAGTACTGTACTATCTTGATTAGAGTAGCTTTACAGAAAGTTTTGCGATAAGGTAGTACGAGTCCTT
Organism: Neomonachus schauinslandi; assembly: GCF_002201575.2. NCBI lineage: Eukaryota > Metazoa > Chordata > Mammalia > Carnivora > Phocidae > Neomonachus > Neomonachus schauinslandi. Next base: position 54,714,669 of record NC_058405.1, on the reverse strand, counting down.
CAGCTTTGTTCTTCTAAAATTGTTTTGGTTATTCCAGTTCCTTTGCCTTTATATGTAAATTTTTAAAAAGATTTTATTTATTTATTTGTCAGAGAGAGAGAGCACAAGCAGTGGGAGTGACAGAGGGAGAAGCAGGCTCCCTCCTGAGCAAGGAGCCCGATGCGGGACTTGATCCCAGGACCCTGGGATCACCACCTGAGCCGAAGGCAGACGCTTAACCGACTCAGCCACCCAGGTGTCCCTACATGTAAATTTTAGAATCAGTTTGTCATTTTCTACAAAAGGTCTTCCTGGAATTTTGATTGGGACCACACTGATTCTATATATTAATTAAGGGGAGGAGGAACTGACATAATGATATTGTCTTTCAGTCGACGAACATGGTATATCTCACCACTTTATTTGGTTCTCTTTTGTTCCTTTTATGTTTGATAGTTTTCAGCATAAAGATCTTGTATATATTATATTAGATTTATACCTATTTCATGTGTTTTTCATGTTATCATAAATGGAACTTTGTAAAATTTAAATTTTACTTGTTTGTGCCAACATAGAGAAATACAATTGATTTTTCTATATTGAATTTCTATTCTATGACCCTTAAACATGCTTCTTGTTAGTTCTAGTAATTTATTTGTGGATGCTTTGGGATTTTGTACATAGACAATCATCTGTGAATACAGATATATTTTTTTCTTTCCAATCTGGATGCTACTTATGTATTGATTTATTTATTTTTGCCTTATTGCCTGGCTATTAGTTCAGTATCAGATTGAACAGAAGTGGTCAGATTGATTAAAATCTTAAAGGAAAGGCATTCATTCTTTTACCATTAAGTATGATGTAAGATGGATGTGTTTTATAGATGCCCTTTATCAGGTTGAGGAAAATCCCTTTAGTTCCTGTTTTGCTGAACGTTTTTTCATGAATGGATGTTGAATTTTGTCAGTTGCTTTTTCTGCATCTATTGAGATGATCCTATAATTTTTCTTTAGTCTGTTAATAGGGTGAATCACATTGATTTTCATATGTTTACCTTGCAATCCCAGGATAAATTCCATTTGGTCAGGATGTATTTATTATCCTTTGTATGTCTAGTTGGATTCAATTTGCTAAAATTTTGTTAAGAATTTTTTTTTTTTTTAAAGATTTATTTATTTATTTGAGAGAGCGAGAATGAGAGAAAGTACATGAGACGGGGAGGGTCAGAGGGAGAAGCAGACTCCCTGCTGAGCAGGGAGCCCGATGCGGGACTTGATCCTGGGACTCCAGGATCATGACCTGAGCCGAAGGCAGTCGCTTAACCAACTGAGCCACCCAGGCGCCCCGTTAAGAATTTTTATATCTGTATTTATTGGCCTGTAGTTTTGCTTTTATTTTATTTTTTCTTTTATGATGTCTTTGATTTTAGTATTAGGGAAATGCTGGTCTCATAGAATAAGCTGGGAAGTGTTTTCTCCTCTTCGGTTTTCTGAAAGAGTTTGTGTAGAATTGGTATTATTTCTTCCTTAAATGTTTAGTAGGATTCACCAGTGAATCTATCTGTGCCTGAGGTTTGTGTGTGTGTGTGTGTGTGTGTGTGTGTGTGTGTGTGTGTGTGTAGGAAGATTTTAAACTACAAATTAATTTTTAAAATAGACATAGTGCTATTTATGTTACCTGTTTTTCCTCAAGTGAGTTTTGATAGTGTCTTTCTAGGAATTGGTCCATTTCATCTAAGTTGTTAAGTTTATTGAAATAAATTTGATATGCCATTTTTAAATTTTCATTCAGTTCAGAATATTTCCTAATTTTTCTTTTGATTACTTTTTTGACCCATGAGTTATTTAGATATGTGTTATTTTATTTCCAAATATTTGGAGATTTTCCAGATAATTTTCTGTAATTGATTTCTATTTTAATTCCATTGTGCTCAGAGAATTTACTTTGTGTGATGTGAATCCTTTTAAATTAATTAAAACTTGATTTATGCCTCAGAATATGCTCTATCTTGGAAAAAATGCCACGTGTGCTTGAAAAGAATGTGTATTCTCTTGTTATGGATGGAATGTTCTGCAAAAACAAATTAGGTCAAGTGGTTGGCATTGTTATTCAAGTGTTCTGTATCTTTACTTATTTTCTGCTTATTTTTTCTCCAGTTATTGAGAGAAGATTATTGAAAACTCCTTACAATTCTATCAATTTTTGCTTCATGTGTTTTAAAGCTCTGTTGTCACTGTGTAAACATTTAGGATTTTTATGGCCGCTTGATGAATTGACCCTTTATTCATTATGAAATGATCTTTGCTCTGCAGTGCACTTTGTCTGAATAATACAGCCACTTCAGCATTCTTTTGATTATTGTTAACATATAATATCTTCTTTCATCCTCTTATTTTTACCTATTTGTGCTTTTATACTTAAAGTATGTTTCTTATAGGCAGCATATAGTTTTGTCTTGCTTTTTTTAAAAAGTTCAGTCTGACAACCTTTACCTTTTAATTAAGGTGTTTAATTGGAACTATTTACATTTAATGTGATTAGTGCTATAGTTAAAGTCTACTATCATGGTATTTGTTTTTTATTCTGTTCTTTATCCCCCTTCTCCTTTTAGATTGTATATTTTGTTATGATTCCACTTTATCTTCTTTACTGGCTTATTAGCTATATCTTTGTAGTTAGTCATTGTTTTAGAGTTTGCAGTACACATCTTATAATAGTCTTATTTTCAAGTAAGTAAGAACCTTACAGCAGTACGCTCATTCTCTCCTCCTGGTCTGTGTCCTATTTTTGTCCTACATTTTACTTCTACATATGTTTTTGCACCCCCCATACCTGGTTATTATTTCTGCCTTAAACAGTTAATCATCTTTTTCTAATTTTAATTTTTTTTATTCAAGTACAGTTGACATACAAAATTCTGTTTGTTTCAGGTGAGGAGCATAGTGATTTGATACTTTTGTGCATTATGAAATGATCTCAGTGATAAGTCTACCAACCATCTGTCACCACACAAAGTTACTACAGTATTATTGACTGTATTCCCTATACTGCACCTTACATCCCCATGATTTATTTATTTTATAACTGGAAGTCTGTACCTCTTAATCCCTTTCATCTATTTTGACCCGCCCGCCCCAACCCCTCCCTTTCTGGTAACCAAGTTTGTTTCTCGTATCTATGAGTCTGTCTAATAAACAGTCACTTATTTATCTCTTGAAAGAGATTGTTAGGGGGCGCCTGGGTGGCTCAGTTGGTTAAGCATCTGCCTTCAGCTTGGGTCATGTTCCCAGGGTCCTGGGATTGAGTCCCATGTCATGCTCCCTGTTCTGTGGGGAGCTGGCTTCTCTCTCTGCCTCCCCCACCCCACCTCTCTCTCTCTGTCTCTAATAAATAAATAAATACATAAAATCTTTAAAAAAAGAGAGATAGGGAACAGTTTTTTTTTTTTTTTTAATATTTAACCACGTAGTTACCATTTCTGATATTCTTCATTCTTTTGTGTGGATTTAGATTTCCATCATTTTCCTTCTGTCCGAAGAGCGAACTTTAAAATTTCTTCTAGTGCAGGTCTGCCTGTGATGAATCCTCCCAACTTCTGTATGTCTGTAAAAGAATGAATTTCACCTTTATTTTTGACAGGTATTTTCACTGGGCATAGAATTATAGGTTGACAGGTTTTTGAAATTTTTCTTTTAACAGTTTAAAGATATTGCCACACTGTCTTCCATCTAGCTGTTTCCAACCCACAAGTCGGCTACATTCTTATCTTTGTTGCTTTGTGTATAATCTAGTTCTTTTCTTGGGCTGCTTTTAAATTTTCTCATTGTCACTGGTTTTAAGCCATCTGATTATGACACACCCTTATTGCAGTTTTCTCCACAATTCTCTTGCTTGAGGCTTAGTTTCTTGGATCTGTGGATTTATTATTTTAATAAAACTTGGGGCAAATTGCCATTATTTCTTCAAATATTTTTCCTCTCTCCTTCTCTTTTCTCTTCTTTAGGGATTTCACTAAAGATATATTTGCTTGAAATTGCCCCACAGTTCAATGATGCTCTTTTCTTGTTTTATTTTTTTCAGTTTTTTTTCCCCCTCCCTGTGTTTTATTTTGGATCCTTTTATTGCAAACATATCACTAATATTTCTTCTGCCTGTCTAATTTACTCTTAATCCCATGCATTGTATTTTTCTTCTCAAACATTATATTGTTCATCTTCAGAAATCTAATTTCTTTATACCTTCCATACCTCTACTATTTAATATGCTAATTTTCCCTCCACCTTCTTGAACATATAAAATATGGTTATAATAATTGTTTTAATGTCGTTGTCTACAAATTATATATCATCTTTGTCATATCTGGGTCATTTTGATTGATTTTCTTCCTTGTTATATTTCCCTGCGTTTGTATGCCTGGTACTTTTCATTGGATGCCAGACACTGTGAATTATTGGATGCTAACTCTATTTTATTTAATATCCTTGAGCTTTGTTTTGGGACAAAATTAAGTTACTTGGAAACAGTTTGATCTTCAAGGCTTCCTTTAAAACTGCTTTGCACAAGACCCAAACACCTTTTAGTCTAGAACTAATTTTTCCCCACGACTTTGGCAGTATCCTTCTGAATATCTGGTGCCCCATGTTTGTAAGTTGTTTTTTGTTTTGTTATGTTTTGTTTTTACTCTGGCTGATGGTAACACCAACTATTCCTGACCCTGTGCGATTTCCAAAAATTGTTTCTGCCTGCTTCTTTTGGGTGGCTCTTTCCCAGCATTGGTAGTTTCCTCACATGCTTGTGCTGATAAGTACTCACCTGCAGCCTGGGAGCAGAGGAACCCTCTGCACATCCCATTCTCTTACTTTAGGAAAATACTTCTACATCCCTAAAGATCACATCAAAAGATCATCCCTAAAGAAAAAAAAATGTATATATATGAATATATATAAGTATAAATTTCAGTCCCCCTGTCTATTCCTCAGAGGCAGCCAAAATTTTTTGTTTTCTCATATTTACCTACACATGTCTCTGTAATATATTTATACTGTTATTTCTTGCTTTGTAAATTTTAGATATTTTATAATCAAACTGTCGTAGATTCAGATTTAGCACTTATAAACCATTCTTATGACTCAGGTTTTCTCCGCACCACCCTTGCAATGCAGTTAACTTTTTAAAGTTAAAACAAATAAAAAATTTCAAAATTAATATAGTTATGTAAATTTTATTGATAAGCATACTAGTTTTTTTTCTTGCTTTTGTTTTCTGTAAAATTGCTTTGAACTTATCCAGTTGCGCCATTAGATCTGTCAGACACCTGTCTGTGGCTCCCCTCCCCCCTGCAAATGCTCAGACGTATTGGATCATCTCTCTGTTTACTCCCACCCACCGAAGCCATCCCTCCCTGAGCGGCCCCCATCTTTCTGCACCCTTACAGGTCAGGTGCTACTTAGGCTTGCTTAGAGGCTGTCATCTTGAGATTTCCTTCCCCATCATCCTGTTGATTCCCTCCCTTCTCTCCAGCATCTCAGTCCCTGGTTCATGTTTCTTACACCTTTTCTCTCTCTTTTTCCTTTTGAAATAGACAGTATTCTTTATTTCTAAAAATTTCAACCCTTTTGCCTGATTTGTTCCTCCATTTTGGTGTCTGAAATGTCTGAAAATGTTTTTGTTCTACCTTTACACTTACATGATAATTTGGCTATGTGAGAATGTTTTCTCTCAGAATTTTCTCCATTGTTCTGTGGCAGCCAGCAAAAACCATTCTGATTATTTGTTCCTGTGTTTATAACTTGTTTTTTCTGTTCGGAAGCTTTTAAGATTTTTCTCTGTCCCAAGTGATCTTTATTTTCATGCTGATGTGCTTTGGTGTAGGGCTTTTTTCATTTTTTTAAAAAAGATTTTATTTATTTATTTGTCAGAGGAAGAGCACTCATAAGCAGGGGCAGTGGCAGGCAGAGGGAGAAGTGGGCTCCCTCAGTGTTTTCCCTGTCCTATCAGCTAGTCTTTGTTGAGCTCTGAGTAGGCACCAGACTCATAGATGTTTTGTCTTACAAAGAGAAGTATTTTTGAGAGTAATTCTAGTGACTTTGTGCCTCAGATATTTCTGACCCATGGGTTTCCCCTCCATGGAGCTTTCCTCCAGTTAATTTGTTTTCAAATTGTCTTTCCAGTCTGCAGATAAAAATCTAGTTTGAAAGGAATTCTAGCACATTTATGTATACGAAAACAATAGATTTCTAATAATTTGGTGGGGGAGGTTTATATCCTCTGGCCCTGCAAATTCTCTAGAAATATATACACAAATGGGTCAAGGATGTACATACAAGATATTTCTTGCAATTTTATTTAAAATAGCAAAGTGCTGGAGATGACCATAAGGTCCCTCTGCAGAGATATGGATTAAACAGACTGTGATGGCTTATATTGGCTTCTGTAGCTTAATCCAGTGGTGATCTGTTCAAACAAGTAAAATGGAAGCATAACCAGCTTGTTTCTTTCTGTTTGTGTTCAAGAACTCTTCAACTGGGAATTTTAAATTCATTTCTTCATATGACCTCAAGAGTTTTACTTTTTTAAGCTTTTTTTTTTTTTTACAGTTTAAGATGATGCTTTCTTTAATAATTTGTCCTCTGTGTGGTTCAGCTAAAATAGGTAAATGGATTTAATTACACATATAGTTTGTGGTAACTTTAACTTTCAAAATATATAAACTACTGTGTAGTAAATAATAATTCTGTCTTGCACTCACAGACAGAGGGACCACATCCCTGCTTTCCGAATTACTGATTTTTAAGCTTCCACTTATTCTGTTTCTTTTTACTGAAAATGGGTGCCTTCCTCAAATAGATTTCTTTCATCTGAGATGGTATATATATCAAGTTTTGTAAATCACAAATATGCCAACAAACATTGTTATTCAAAAGCAAAGGCTTAAAATTTGGAGATTATTATGACCCTTACAATAAAAAAGAATGTTACTGCTTTATAGTTAGTCACACTTAGGTTTTCAACCCAAAAGAGAATTCATTGTCCTTGTCATCATCTACCACATTTGCCAGATTTGGTCCCTAATTCCTTTAGACCGTTTCTAGAACCAGATGCTCTCTGGCAGCACTGGGTCAACCTAAAAGAATGTCTGAAAGGTTGTGATGGCAATTAAAATGTCCTAAATTAAAGGATACTGAGGATTGAAGGATGCGAAATTGAGAGAGAATGCCCATTTGAGCGAGAAAAGATGTGTGTGTGTAAATAGATTATTTACACATATCATGTTCTGTGGTCAAATTTTATATTGAAATTATTTGTGATGGTACAGCTCGCCTATGGATTAGAGAAGTCTTCACTATTTGTAGTTTTTTTGTGGTTTTATAGGCTTGTGCCATTAGAGGGCAGTATAGTAGAGGTTAAATTTGCTTTCTTAACTATTGACTTGCAAACCATAGAATTTATAATAATCAAGCAAATTTAAGGCCTTAGATTTTTAGTATATTAAATTGTAGCCTCAATTGATGCATCCTTGCAAATATTTTAAATTAATAGAGGAAATAAGCAATGGGTTAGTCATTTTTACACCCAGATCTCTTGATTTTGGTTTGGGGAAGGGAATTACTTGGTCAGTATGGCCATCAGGATGAAATACATACTTTATAATACTTCAGTCCTTCTGATGTAAGAAAACTCATAGGGTTGAGACTTACAGGAATTGCCACTTCCAAAAACTTGCTTTAGGGACTTACTGAAAATAGATCGATGTAGGATTCAACCTGTGGATTGAGTTTTTTAGCTATAAATGGAAGGAGGGAGATGTGATTTTAAGGCTTATGGCTCTAGGGACGTTTTGGGAAGATCTACCTAATTTCGTCATCTTATGGGTTCCTTTTTGCTTCAATAGATATATGCCTAGCAAAGAATATGTAATGTTTTTTGTTTTGTTTCTACAACTATTTAATAGATCCGTGAAAAAGTAGTATTCTCAGAAAGCAAACGTGATTTTTCCCTCCAAAATTCACTACCTCTTTAAAAGGTGTTATTACAGTACGGTTATTATCCTTATAAATAAACCTGCCTATAAAATCCTCCCATTACTGTTGCCTGTAAGAACTAGATAATTGAAATCGAGACGCTCGAGCTCCTCCAAGTCTTAGCGGTGGGACTGGGCATGCCCAGTAGCTCAGACGGTTCTGGTTGCAAATAGGAAGCTTTAGCCGTTCGGAAGCTTCAGGGACAGGCGGCTTCTGGGACGGGGTCTGACTCCCCTTAAACGTAAGCACGTGCGGGGCCCCAGTTGTATTTTCAGGGACTCTTGACGTTTTCCGCCGAAGTAGTGGTCCGGCTTTCCGAGGCTGTAGAGGCCTCGGTAGCCCCGCAGCTCTGCGGGTCCACTGCGGCCTGGGTCAGCCCACCCGAAGAGCGGGATCCGATCGGGAGGCTGGGGGCTGGGGGGTTGCGGGGGTTGGGAGGAGGGAAGGCGGGGAAGCTCGAGGAGGGCGGGGAAGGGAAAAGGGGAGGTGCCAATAGGGTGCTGGCCAATCGGCGCGGCTCTCTCCTCCATATATTCTGCGGCGAGTCCGAGTCCTGGTCCATAGCCTTAGTGGAGCCTGGCTGTCGTTGTGGGAGGCTTCTCTGCACAGCGGTGGGATCAGCATCTTCCCCGATCGCCAAGCCCCAGAAGCCGGGTTTCTTTAAATTAAGGCTGCTGTTTTCCGTTTTTCCCTGGGCTGCAGAAAGCTAGAAGATTTTTTATCTAGCTCAGACGAGGCTGCTGGTATTCCCTTTTTTTTTCCGCGAGGGTGTTTTTGGCTGCAATTGCATGAAATCCCAATGGTGTAGACCAGTGGCGATGGATCTAGGAGTTTACCAACTGAGACATTTTTCAATTTCTTTCTTGTCATCCTTGCTGGGGACTGAAAACGCCTCTGTGAGACTTGACAATAGGTAAATGTCGGCTGGGATAGTTTCTGTAAATTTACTCGTGAGATACTTCTAATAATGCAGGTGAAAGCTAGCCAGGCGAATTCCTTTGTCCATTGCCGAGAGACTACGGTGACATGGATGTTGCTTTTTGAAATGTTTAGAATAGCCTTCTTTTCGCAGTTCTGGCCAGAGAGCAGGCTGGTACCACATTATGTAATTTAGCCTTTTGTGGCTCACTAAAATAGGTATATGTCTGGATATTCGTTAGTAAGAGAGTGGCTGGTGTTTTCTGGAGGGTGATATATTACATAGCGTTGTAGAATGTCCAAAAAATGATGCTAGTAACATCACAGAACTGGGAAGTCCTTTTTGTCTTGGATGTTATAAAAATACCATTTATCGATTTTCCCCCCTCTTTTCCAGCTCCTCTGGTGCAAGTGTGGTAGCTATTGACAACAAAATCGAGCAAGCTATGGTATGTACTGATTAAAAATCATTTGTACTAAATGTGGGCACAGTACAGGAAGCGAGATTGGGATGGAACCAGTGCATCCATAGTTAGGATGATTGCTCTTCATACATTTAGAAATGCCAGCACTGTCTCCATTCGGCCAGCATGAAGCCACATACCAAGGCTGCTGCGGACCGAGAACGGGGCCCTGAGGGTATTAAATGTTCTCTCTTCCCGACGGGTTTCACACAACGTCGGGATTTTTGCAGAGGTGTCCCTTTTTGCTCGGGAACTGCTAGGGAAGCTCTGCCCTGCGCGTCCTTCGGTCGTGGGCACATCTCTAGCGATGTGGCTTTACTAGGAATGTTAAGGTTCACTGGGGAAGGAGGGGGTACAGAGTGGGGATCTCAAGGGCTTTCTAGACCTGGTACAAACGGATCCCCAGTGATGTAGGCTACTGCACAATGAAGAAGAATCGGAGAAAAGTTTTGTCTTTCTCAGCCTGTGCCTGGTTTTCTCCTATTTTTTATTTCCGCCTTGGCTGTTCTTTGTTATTGGAGCAGCGCCTGTGGCTCTTCTCACGGGATTCTCTGCCCACTGTTGCTAGGCAAACTCCGAACCTTTAATTCGGAGCTATAAATAACTCGAGCTCCCATTGGCTGCGACGTCTGCCCAGGTTTCTGTGATGTCAGCTTAATCACGAAAGGGGGGGTGGGGTGGGGGTGGGGGTGGAGGGAGGAAAATGCGGCAACATGCTCTGTAGGAACTGGCTGCAGCCGGTGCTGAGGGAGGCGGTCCGGGGGGCGGAGGGAGGGACTTGGGGGCGGGGAGGCGGCTACCGCTGCTGCGGGCCTGGACGTCCCGGCCGCCAGGCTCCTGCCCCGCCTTCTGGAGTGGCAAACGCGAGTGTGTGCGGCCCTGCCTAACGGCCGCCGAAAAATGCATAGGCTTTTAAAAAAAGCCCGATCCCCTTATACGTTAAACTTAAGTATTTTGTACGGTTGTGGTTGTGTTCAGTAGATGGCTCCAAGGGCGGGTTAAATAAGCTAAAGGCAGGGTATGTTAACAGTTAGGGAGAATCTTACAAAATAATACTTTAGAAATTCAGAATCTGGGAAATAATAAGTTAAACCTCTTTTTCCGTCTGCCTTTCAGGATCTGGTGAAAAGCCATTTGATGTATGCGGTTAGAGAGGAAGTGGAGGTCCTCAAAGAGCAAATCAAAGAACTAATAGAGAAAAATTCCCAGCTGGAGCAGGAAAACAATCTGCTGAAGACACTGGCCAGTCCCGAGCAGCTTGCCCAGTTTCAGGCCCAGCTGCAGACTGGCTCCCCCCCTGCCACCACACAGCCACAGGGGACCACACAGCCCCCGGCCCAGCCAGCGTCGCAGGGCGCAGGACCGACGGTGTAGCTGCCTAGGCCCCCGCAGAACTGGCTGCTGCTGTCTGAACTGAACAGACCAGAGCTGTACCAGGGGCCTCCGCCTCCACAGTCGCCCATTTCACTGCTCGCTGCAAAAGAGAAGTGAGATTGACATACGCCATTGTCTCTTTTTTCCAGTATTAAACACTCATATGCTTTTGGCTTGAAGACATTTCTTAGTTGGGTGAATTAAAGGTTAATCAGAGAATTAGCATGGTTATACTGGGACCCCGTGCAGCTTGGCAGATATGTGCGAAGTGGTTTCATTCGAGCCTAGGAGCTGTGTGCCTTTCCATCCCTTCCCTGCTCCCCATCCCCGCTCCCAAGAGTTCTCTCCTGCTTGCATGTAGTATACTCCACGGGGTTTGAAGCAGTGGGGCTCCACTGGACTTTCCTCTCTCCTCTTCTCCCCCAGGAGGACCTTAAAAGGGAGGTCAAAGTAAAGACTGACGCGTAGTCTCACCTAAGATGAGGGGAAATGTAGTTCATCGTACCAACTGACGACTGTCACCAAAAATCCATAAAACAATAGTACTGTGCCTCTTTCTGGAAACAGTGGATGACACAAAACTCTGACTAAAACGGTGACAGGTAGCTGGGACCTAGGCTCTCTTACATGAAGGTTGTTTTGCTTATTGTATATTTGTGTATGTAGTGTAACTATTTTGTACAATAGAGGACTGTAACTACTATTTAGGTTGTACAGATTGAAATTTAGATGTTTCATTGGCTGTCTGAAGAGGTGTGGATTGTCTTTTATATAGAGATCTACCTAAAAAAATGCTAAACGAAGAAAACCACACCTAAAGAAATTTTAAGAATTTGGCACCGTCAGTCACTTTGTGTAATCTGAAATCTTCTAGTTGCTGAATATCTTGGAGTAAATTCCTGTTCACTGAAGTCTTTTGATTGAGCTGGTTGAATACTTTGAAAAATGATCCGTTCTAGCTAATGAAATGAATTTCGCAGTAGGGGTTTCTGCATATTACCTGTATAGTAGTTCTATGCATACGTTTCTGTGCATGTTCTCTACACAGTTGTAAGGTGTCACTGTATTTAACTCTTGCACTTGTCAACTTTCAATAAAGCATATAAAATGTTGATAAACAAGTGTTTTCATGTTAGAGTATTAACACTACTACAGTCACTTCGCAACTATTTCCAGGTAAAGTTAAAACAGTTTGACTAGCAAAATCTTGAAGGGGAGTGAAGTGTGGACAAAGAAGAGGTGCTAGTGGTTTGAACTATGAATAGACATTGCATTATTTCAAGCCAGTAAGGGAAGGAGAGACGTAGTGAAGGAGATGAGAGCTTATTTCTTCAGCCCTGTATCACCTGGACAAGTGGCTTCACCTCTCAGGGCCGATGTGGGGCATTGAAAGAGAAATCTCTCAGTTCTGTGGCTTTGAAGTTCTAGGTGTCTATGGAAGCCTTAATTTTCAAATGTTTACCAGCTGGGAGGGTAATGAGCCTTAACTCTGTGTATACTCCCAATTAGCAGCTCTAGAATCGAAAGATGGAAGTTAGGCTGATTTCCACTTTAGAAACTGTCACCCTGGATTGGGATGTCTTTCCTAGCATGGATTGAGTTTCCAGCTTCTGGAAATGTCCAAGCAAAAGACAAGATGATTCCAGGTGTTTCCTCTACTGGATTTGAGGTGGGACCAGACGAGCAAGGCAGTCAGTCCATCCCAGTTGATTCCTTAGGTCGAAATTAAAAGCATAATGGAATCGTAAGGCAAATTGGCATCTGAGATGTGAGCCTGACCTGTTCTGGGGGCCATATCAGCAAGCAGTGTGAACAGGGTGGATTTATCAGCTCTAATGTGCCCTAGGACCTCAGCAACACTCCTTCCACCCAATGGGAGTTGGGGCATTTTTGAGCTCCAAAGCTAACTTAAACCCTAGCAGGACGAGGACTTAACTTTTTTGACTCCTTCATTTTTCTGTTGTAGAGCTGGTAGATTGATAGGTGAATGGAACATTGGCGCTTCCTGAGAAGTGGACAGTGCGCATGTGTTACGGAGCTCAGCGTGACGGGTTTGGGGACACAGCTCTTGTTGAAGTCGTAAACTACAGACTGCCACAGCCTGGTGGCAATTGCCATGAAGATGGTTTGAGGAATTTGGAGAGGACTTAAAAAAGCCTTTGTCATTTTACTTTGAAGGTTATATAACTTTGGCTTAAAAATAAGGAGGTACTTACATAGTAATTACATTTCCTTTAAAAAGAAAACCATAATAAGTCAAAATCTTTAGCCATTTCATCGTTTGCTTTCAATGAAGATCCTCAACATCAAAGGTGGTAATTGCAGAAGATTTGGGAAGTTTCATGTCAATGTATTGTTAAGATAGTGGAGAACTTCCTTCTCCATTATTTCATGGAATTTTGGACTTATGATTAAAAACGTGGGACTCCCATGACACTTTGGGAGCTGAATATTGTATGTGAAATCATGAATTATTAAAATCAAAAGATGTTTTTCCATTCATGTTTGTTTTAGTAATTACTAAACATGTTTTAAGTGAGTGACATTTCAGGCTGTTTAAGGTAATTTAAAAAGGCATTTTCCTATTTGCTTCCAGGCCTTTGTTGGCCTGTGGGTTATTATTTAATTGATGATATCACACTTACGTTCGGTGGAGCAGGAAAGATTTTTAAGAGGAATGGAATGTTGTACCAGCACGGGCTGTTCACAACCTCAGCAGGTGCAGCAGGAGAGACCGTTGTTCCAGGGAACGAGACACAGAAGGAATTTTACATGATTTTTAATGACTGACTGCTTTCTGTCTCAAATTAACAATGTTTATCACTCAGTAGTTCTGTGCTATTTTTTACATACTTTAAAAACATTTAGGGAGCCTGGGTGGCTCAGTTGGTTGAGCGACTGCCTTCGGCTCAGGTCAGGATCCTGGAGTCCCTGGATCGAGTCCCACGTCGGGCTCCCTGCTCAGCAGGGAGTCTGCCTCTCTCTCTGACCCTCCCCCCTCTCATGTGCTCTCTCTCTCTCATTCTCTCTCTCAAATAAATAAAATCTTTAAAAAAAAACACATTTATTTGTCACTATGTGATGAATATGCCACAGCAGAATCAATTTTAAAAATTTACACAAGAAACGGATAAAAGTTCACTGTAACTGAAATCAAAAATGAACGTGCACGTCCGTAGACACGACTCGGACCTTGCTGTTACGTACAAGTAGGGGCAGCTGCTAGGAGGGAGTCTGGAGACACAAGTGCGTAGCCGTCCCCTGCGAATCCATTCCAGCAGCGATGTCGGCGCAAGGGTTAGACACGGAGGCAGAGAGGAGGGGGTTCACCCCCCTTGGCCGCCATTGCCCCCGCGGAAGCAGCGTGGCCAGCCGCCTCTCACTGCACGTGTGGCCTGCGGAGAAGGACCCGGGCCGAGTGTGGGGACTCGCGCGGGCAGGCCGGGCCCCGCAGCCCCGAGGCTGTGGGCACGAGACGGAACCTCCCAGACCCGCCTTCGTATCCGTAAAATAAGGAGTTGGATCGGGTCGCAAAGAGTCAGTTCTGCTCTGAGATGCTACAACCCTCTGCTTTTTGAGATGACCCTCCTTTATTCTTCTAACTTTGGGGGTTGGGGGCGGGGCACGCTGTTTTTGTTTGTTCATTTAACTTCTTAAGCTAGAATTCATTTGGTTTTAATTGTAACTCTGCTGGCTACTAGCTAAGTGACCTTGGGCTCTTCTCTGTTACCTCATGCTCCAAATGGGACATGTTCTCTCCACAGGGTTTTTGGAAGGATAATGCTGGAAAGCAGTAAGCACAGAGATGGAATCTGAGCAAGTGCTCAAGGAATGCTGGCCTTTCTATTTCTGAGCCACTCGTTCTTTCGTTTATATATTTTAATTTTGTATTTGTTGCAGGAATAAAGCTGTGGCAGTTTTATTTTCTAATAACTTTTGACTTAGCATTTAATAATAGTGGTGACTGTCAAAATTTTATTACAAAAGCACACATTAAAAATGCCATAGGGGGCGCCTGGCTGGCTCAGTTGGTGGAGCGTGTGATTCTTGGTCTTGGGGTCGTGGGTCCGAGCCCTTGTTGGGTGTAGAGATTACTTAAAGATAAAATTGTAAAAAGGCCATTTGGAATATGGACAGAAATGCACCATTTCTTTTTTTTTTTTTTTTTTCTTTTGATGCACCATTTCTTTATCTCAGAAATAATACCTCAAGGCAGCTGTTTTATTTATGTGAGTTAGAGGAGGGATTAGTTGGGAATTGTTCATGTTTGAAAATAATACTGGTGGAAGTAAATACACAATTACAGGTAGGAGATATATGTAGATATAATACATAGTTATTAATTTTCTTATTAAAAAAACCCCTATGTAGAACAGTGCCATGGAATGCCAGTCGGGCTCAAAGTCACCGCGATTTGCTAGCAATCAGGCTTTATCAACTGCTATGGAAGGTTCAGTGGCCATTTTAAAATGAGTGAAGTTGCTATAACATTACAATATACATCTATACTTTAATTCGGGTGTTTTAGACTCAGATGTCTATAGGATACGACAGAAGTTTCTTTCTTTCTTTCTTTCTTTCTTTCTTTCTTTCTTTCTTTCTTTATTTATTTATTTATTAGAGAGAGAGAGAAACAGCATGAGAGGGGATAGGGTCAGAGGGAGAAGCAGACTCCCCGCTGAGCAGGGAACCCGATGTGGGACTCGATCCCAGGACTCCGGGATCATGACCTGAGCCGAAGGCAGTCGCTTAACCAACTGAGCCACCCAGGCGCCCACGACAGAACTTTCTTGACTGAAGTGAAGGTAAAACAGTAGGACATGATAGTGACCATGACAGTTGCAGAGTCCGTGCTCCGTCTAAGCGGGATGGCTGCTCCTTAGCTCTGACCAGTTGTTGCCATATCGGGACTCAAGCACTGTGTTGCCAGATCTTCCAATTTTTCAAGACCCAGAAGTCCAGGCTCTGTCTGAAATTTCCTGATTTTCGGACACTACAGACCAAACGAAAGCACACCTACTGTGCTGATGTGGCCCACGGGCCATGAGTTTCCACTCCCTTTCTGTGTCTGTCTCAAGAGCCAGACTCCTGTTGCCAATAGAAGCTCATCCTCCAGCGCGAAACAAAACAAAAAAAGCTTCTTCTTTCCGATTAGAGAAACCGAGCAGAGGCTATCTAGTTAAGCTCTGTGTAAATTGCTTCAGAGAACATTCCCTGAAGACCTTCTACAAGGCCAGAGATAGTAGAGAGAGTGAGCCACAGTCCTTGCCTTCAAGGACAGCCCACTAGCTTCTTTTAAAATAAATGAGGTACTTTGTTTTCTGGTGAACTTTGCCTTATGCAATATAATGCCTGAATAATTCCTTCTGTATTCCTTCTCAGATCAACCTTTTGGCAAAAATATTTCCAAGAACTCTAGTTAAATCAGTGGCATTTGCTCGTGGTAGTGTAACTCCCTCAATAATAACCGCATTTTAGAACTGACTCATCTAGGGACAAAGACAGTGTTTTGCAGATGTGTGTGCTCTAAGGTTACACCACAAATGCTCCAAATTTCCAGGAATCACCGATATTTCAATTAAAATAATCTTCCCTGGGCGCCTGGGTGGCTCAGTCAGTTAAGAGTCTGCCTTCGGCTCAGGTCATGAACCCAGGGTCCTGAGATCGAGCCCTGCATTGGGCTCCCTGCTTGGCGGGGAGCCTGCTTCTCCCTCTCCCTCTGCCCCTCTCCCTGCTCATTCTCTCTCTCTCTCTTTCTTTCTCTCTCTCTCAAATAAATAAATAAAATCTTTAAAAAAATAAAATAATCTTCCCAATTGTCTCAAGTACACTGAGTTCATGCCCTCATCTGTAGTCTGTAGTCACGCAGACGAGGGGGCCACGCAAACAGGAGACAGTTTCTCTCCGTGAGGAGAGAGAAGATGTGAGGGAGGCGTTAGGGTGATCAGTTGGACCGGTTTGCCCGGGCCTTCGGGGTTTCCCAGGAAGTGGGACTTCCGGTGCTCACACCAGGAAAGTCCCAGGCAAACGGGGACAAGTTGGTTGGCCCAGATCCCATTTTCCTCTTCTACTTGGACACACAGCTCAGTTACATCTTCCACCCTCTTGAAGTTAGTTAGGTGTGACCAGGGGACCCAATTTTAGTCAGTGGACCGAAAGCTGAAGAGACCCAACACTTTCAGACTTGGCCTTAAGAAAACCATTCTTGGGGCACCTGGGTGGCTCAGATGGTTGGGCGTCTGCCTTCGGCTCGGGTCATGATCCCAGGGTCCTGGGATCGAGTCCCACGTCGGGCTCCCTGCTCCTTGGGAGCCTGCTTCTCCCTCTGCCTCTCTCTCTCTCTCTCTGTCTCTCATGAATAAATAAATAAAATCTTAAAAAAAAAAAAAAAAAGAAAACCATTCTTAGCCATCTGCTCTGCTCTTGCCCTTCCGCTGACCTGATGGAGAAGACCCGGTGCCCCGGACATGACAAATCCCCTGCCAGCCTGGGTCCCTGAATGACTGTGGAGTGGGCTCCCCCACTGACATGGAACCTGCTGGCAGAGTTCCATGAGCAAGACTGTTTCAGCCATTGGGCATTTAGAATCTGCTTGCTTCCGTGGCTGACCCTAAGCAACGTGAAGTAAGTCCGCCGAAGTGGGAGGGTGTTACCAGAAAACCTAAAATACATGGCATTGATTATGGCTGGGGGGTGGGTGACGATGAAACTCTCGGAGGCTTGAGAGGCTGAGACTCATTGTGAAGTGCAAAACATTTCGCAAAACTGTTGCCTGTGATAACTCAGAAGGGCGCCCAAGTGCCCCGTGAGCACGTCGCTCTGAGGGGCCGAAAGTTAGTGACTTGTGCCTCTTCCCGGTGTTTGGCAAAGACTTTCAAGAAGTTGGTGAGCTCAGGAAAGGATTAGCCGAGTTTGTAAGCAGAAAGGAAAGGGAATAAAAGGTGAAGAAATGTGGGGCTGTCTAACATTGGAAACGCTTCGAGATCCCATTAAGACTCTTCAGTTAAACAAGGCGCTTCACCCCTTCAGATGGTCCGCACTCCCCACATATGCGTTTGGTCTCAGATGTACAGCACATCACGTAATGCAGTCTTGTCCAGAACAAATATTTTAGGTCTTGCTGCTGACACACTGATCAGGTACAAATAGGGCAGAAGCCTACCAAGGTTTTGAGGGACTTTTTTTTTAAATTTTATTTTATTATGTTATGTTAGTCACCATACATTACCTCATTAGTTCTTGATGTAGTGATCCATGATTCATTGTTTGTGCATAACACCCAGTGCTCCATGCAGAACGTGCCCTCTTTAATACCCATCACCGGGCTGACCCATCCCCACACCCCCCGCCCCAGAACCCTCAGTTTGTTTCTCAGAGTCCATAGTCTCTCATGGTTTGTTTCCCCCTCCGATTTGAGGGACTTTTATTGCCAAGGAAGACGTAAGCCAGCCCAGAGTTAACCAACAACAACTACAACAAAACATCCCGGAAACCTTCAAATAACTTTCAGGCCCTGGCACCCGGAGAAGCTGGAAGTGGGTGACGCAGATGTCTAAGATGTAGAGCTCTCAAGGAGAGCATTCTCCCCAGTGCCCACTACTCACATGCCTATAGAGGATACCAGACAAGAAAACGGCCCAGAGGAAGGAGACTGGAACTTTGGAGAAGGATGTGCCAGGGACTTTTTTTCCCAGAGGACAGAAACAGGGTCTAATTAAAGACCTTCCCCCACTGCCTGGGCAAAGCGGGTCTTCTCAATGCCTGACCGGTAGGATTTCGTAACTGCTGAGGACTGGGTATGCTTCCAGTGGGGGTTTTATTGCAGATCTTATGCCCTGGCTCCCCCCTTGTGCATTGTCTGTAAAGGGGAAGGTAAATTTGCCTCTGAGTTCCAGGCCTAGGAGCCACATCCAGACCTGTGCCTTACCTGGAGACCTTGGAGTTTGAGCTGGATGAGATTTGGGGCTGCTGCCCCCTGGGAGGGTGAATGTGTTCTGGGAGGGCAAGAAGATGATATGCATATTTAGATCCAAAGGGAGGGGTTATGGCAGAGACTGGTAGGTATTTACCAAAAAAATCTCTTCCTCTTCCTGGATGCACAGATGGCATTTCCCAGGTTCCCTTGAAGCTGGGTGAGCCCATTTGATGGAATCCTAGCCAAACTTGAGAACGTGGACAGAAATGCTGGTTTGTCATTTCCAGGCCTGATTCATAAAAACTTCCCATGGGCAATCCTCCATGCTTTTTCCCCTTCAGCCAGCTTGTTGGAGATGGGACAGCTTTAACAGCCTGGGCCCCTGAGTGACTGAGGGGAGCAAAGCCCTTCTCCTGCCTCCACACCCTCCAACCTGGACTGTTGGAGGGTGGGGACTGTTACAAAAAGGCAATAAATACATTTCTATCATGTTTCAGATACGTTTTGTAGTTCATTACCTTCGCTGGTGCCCAAACACATGGACTGCCTGATGCAGTATTACAAAGCAATGAGCAACAGAACTAGAGCAAATAATCCTAAAATTTGTATGGAACTGCAAAAGATCTTGAGTCGCTAAGCAATCTTAAAAAGAACAAAGCTGGGGGGCACCTGGGTGGCTCAGTTGGTTAAGCGACTGCCTTTGGCTCAGGTCATGATCCTGGAGTCCCGGGATCGAGTCCCGCATCGGGCTCCCTGCTCGGCGGGGAGTCTGCTTCTCCCTCTGACCCTCCTCCCTCTCATGCTCTCTGTCTCTCATTCTCTCTCTCTCAAATAAATAAATAAAATCTTAAAAAAAAAAAAAAGAACAAAGATTTCAGGATCTTCTTCAAATCTGTAGTATTCGAAACAGTATGATACTAGCACAAAAATAGACACATAGATCAATGGAACAGAATAGAGAGTCCAGAAATAACCCCCCAATTATATGGTCAATTAATCATCAACAAAGGAGGCAAGAATATGCAATGAGAGAAAGTCTCCAACGAAACTGGACAGCTACATGCCAAAGAATGAAACTGGACCACTTTCTTACACCACACACAAAAATAAACTCAAAATGGATTAAACACCTAAATGGGAGACCTGAAGCCATAAAAATCCTAGAAGAGAGCACAGGCAATAATTTCTCTGACATTGTCCATAGCAACATCTTTCTAGATATGTCTCCTGAGGCAAGGGAAATATGAAAGCAAAAATAAACTATTGGGACTACACCAAAATAAAGTTTCTTCTGCACAGCAAAGGAAATAACTAATAGAATTTAAAGACAACCTATTGAATGGGAGAAGATATTTGTAAATGACATATCTGATAAAGGGTTAGTAACCAAAATATATAAAGAACTTACACAACTCAACACCTAAAAACCAAATAATCCG
Source organism: Neomonachus schauinslandi (assembly GCF_002201575.2). Lineage (NCBI taxonomy): Eukaryota > Metazoa > Chordata > Mammalia > Carnivora > Phocidae > Neomonachus > Neomonachus schauinslandi. The sequence goes on along the minus strand of NC_058405.1, from coordinate 54,694,556 downwards.
GGCGCCTGGGTGGCTTGGATGGTTGAGCGTCTGCCTTCGGCTCAGGTCATGATCCCAGGGTCCTGGGATCGAGTCCCGCATCGGGCTCTCTGCTCCTTGGGAGCCTGCTTCTCCCTCTGCCTCTCTCTCTCTGTCTCTGTCTCTCATGAATGAATAAATAAAATCTTTAGGAAAAAAAAACCAAATAATCCTATTAAAAATGGGCTGAGGACTGGGTATGCTTCCAGTGGGGGTTTTATTGCAGAGTGTACAGCACATCACATGTCCTATTAAAAATGGGCAGAAAGGGCGCCTGGGTGGCTCAGTTGGTTAAGCGACTGCCTTCGGCTCAGGTCATGATCCTGGAGTCCCGGGATCGAGTCCCGCATCGGGCTCCCTGCTCGGCAGGGAGTCTGCTTCTCCCTCTGCCCCTCCCCCCTCTCATGTGCTCTCCCTCTCTCTCATTCTCTCTGTCTCAAATAAATAAATGAAATCTTAAAAAAAAAATGGGCAGAAGATGGGGTGCCTGGGTGGCTCAGTCGGTTAACCGTCTGCCTTTGACTCAGGTCATGATCTCAGGGTCCTGGGATTGAGCCCCGGGTCGGGCTCCTTGCTCAGTGGGAAGCCTGCTTCTCCCTCTCTCACTCTCTCTCTCTTTCTCTTGTTCACTCACTCACTCGTGCTCTCTCTCTCTTAACAGACATTTCTCCAAAGAAGACATACAGATGGCCAACAGACACATGAAAAGATGCCTAACATCACTTGTCATCACAATGAGATATCACACCATCCAAAACACAAGAAACAACAAGTGTTGGCGAGGATGTGGAGAAAAGGGACATTTTTTTCCCACGCTGTTGGTGGGAATGCAAACTGGTGCAGCCACTGTGGAAAATAGTGTGGAGTTTCCTCAAAAAATTAAGAATAGAACTAACCTATGATCCAGTGATTCCACTACTGGATAATTACCCAAAGAGTACAAAAACACTAAGTCAAAAAGATACATGCATCCCTATGTTTATAGCAGCATTATTTACAATAGCCAAGATATGGAAGCAGCCCAAGTGTCCATCAGGTGATGAATGGATAAAGAAGATGTGATGTATATATATAACAGAATATTACTCAGCCATAAAAAGAATGAGATCTTGCCATTTACAACAGCATGGATGGATCTAGAGAGTATAATATTAAGTGAAATAAGTCAGTCAGGAAAAGACAAATACCATACGACTTCACTCATATGTTGAATTTAAGAAACAAAGCAAACAAACAAAGAAAAAAAGAGACAAACAAAAAGCCAGACTCTTAAATAGAGAACTGATGATTACTAAAGGGGGATGGATGAAATAGGTAAAGGGGATTAAGGGTACACGTATCATGATGAGCACTGAGTGATGTAGAGAATTGCTGAATCACTCTATCGTACACCTGAAACTAATATAACAGTGTATGTCAACTATATTGGAATTAAAATTTTAAAAAACACTAGTACAACAAAATAAAAACTAAGAACAAACAAACAAACAAAGAAAAAACAATGGGCATACAAGGACCAAGATGCAGTCAATAGATGAGAATGTATCACAGAGGGCTTCCGGGAAGAGGTAGTTCTTGAGGTTGGCTTTGAAGGACCTGGAAAGCAACACATGAGCAAAAATAATCTTTGATCTAGTTATTGAAAGCAATTGCCTTCCTATGTGATAGGACTAAATTATCTTAAGAGTTTGGAGAAATGCTCCTATGCAGTGAGAACTGGCCTGCTGAACTTGTAAGGTGAAACTCATTTTGAGAAGCACCACTGGCATGGAGTCAGCTAGATCAGAGGTCACGACGTGGTGACGCTTGGCCTGTACCAAGCAAGTCTAGTGACCGGAGCTGGCTCTCAGATATGTTTCCACAACATTTGAAACAAAACAAAGTGAATCAGTGACTTCCCTTCCAAAACGGGGAGATCATTCCAAGTTCTGGCAACCTTGAGTCTGTCTCTTTCCTGCGTGACGATAATCAGCTGCAGCTGACTGGTAGCTGCTGTGGGCTGAGCCCGGCCTGGGCGCCCAGCGCGCCTCCCTCGTCCTGTTCCATTCCCCGCTCAGGTAGGTATCGGAGGTTGGGTCCCAGAACCAGACTATAACACCTGAGTCATAACATTTTGTGCTTTAATTCCTTTTAACCCTGTTTGTAAAATGCTCGTGATTTAGGTCCTTAAAGAAGAAAACAACTAGAACATGTTTTATTATCTATTGGGTTTTATCTGGCTTCATGGATCCGCGCTGTTGAAAATGAGCAGTAATGCTTTTTCCTTCACAGGTGTGAAATGGTTGAACTGGGCCACAGCCTGAAGACCTGAAATCTCCTTCTGGGGAAAGGAAAATGGAACACATTTATTGTTTTTATTAGTTACTTACTGTTTGAGTGCTTACTGTGGGCTAAGCACTCGTGATACGGCATCTCATTTATTCTTCACACCCTGTGAAGAAGTTATCCTGCATTACACAAGAAGAGAGAATAAGTAATTTGCAGATCAAGTGTAAAGACCTGATGAGTGGGATGCAAATCAGGTGTGTCTGACCCCAAGGTCCATGGTCTTGGCCACCATTTTGGTCACTCCCAACGCCAAGCAGCCCTATCCAGTGGAGCATGTCTGGCATTCTGTCCATCCCTCAGTGTGTGTCTTAAAGAGGAGGGCATGTGGCAGTATAGGTCCGGGTGTGTGAATCCCATCCCCTCCAGAAAAATAACAATAGACAGCATCCTGCCCCCAAACTCTTCCCTGTCCATCAATCTGCTTGGCTAGCAGGGCCCGGTGGAATTCTATGTCCTTTAAGACACCCCAAAGGTAAGAGTAGATATGGTTCAAGTCAGAGGATCCATAGGTGAGTGTACAGCACAAGGGCAAGTAGCCCTCCCTTGTCCGTGTCCAGCATGGCGGCTTAGAGGAGATAGCCACCTTTCCCCCTCCAATATCATGGCCACATGAACCAGAAAAGCCAGCACTTGAGGATGAAATGTTCTTATAGAGGATGCTACTAGTCATTCATTGATAAAAGCCACCTTATTTCCTAACGTGCCAAGCTTAGGGAGTCCCCCTAAGTTCTGTGGGTACAACAATGAAAACACTTTACTTCTGCTTTGAAGGTGCTCAACCCAGTGGCAAAGACAGATATGTTCAGAATTATTATAATGCAAAAGACCATCACCTTCAAAAACATTTTACACTGAAGTGTCAAGAAACAAAGGGAGAGAAGAATGAATGCTGTCTGGGAAGTGGGTCACTGAGAGAGGGAAGAGACACCGCTTCTGAGAGGGAGGTCATTTTCTGTCTCCTTCCGTGCTTGCTTGGGAAGAAGTGTTCTAATGCCGTTTGCTGTTAGCTGTCCAGCATTCACTCTCCCTCCTTCCCTTGGGAAGCCCTGAGGTGGGTCCAGAAATGGTCCAGCTTGACGTCTGCCCCTCCCCTGGCCATGGCGACCCAACCTGGTCCTGTCAGCATGAACGTTAGCCCACAAAGGGCTCAGAAACTTGTCCCCGCCTCTCTCGATCTCCCTGCTGGGATCAGCAGTTTACCAATGAAACTTAAAAGTGCACAGTCGTGAGCAGAGAGCTTGGGGCTCTTGCAGGAGTCATTATGTGGCTCCACTAAAGAAAGCTGGGTCAAGATGTGGATCTCTGTGACATCATTCATCTCTGTCTGAAGCCAGATTTGCCCCCAGACATTGTCCTTTTCTCTGGAGCTGGTTTAAGTTGGGTTTTCTGTGGCTTGCAAAGTAGAGGATCCCTAATTTATACATGTCCTTTCTCTGTTTCCTTGTCAACAGATTGGGATTCTGTTTATTTTTTTCCCCCCACAGGAGTTATTGTGGCCTACTCTGAATTTCAGAAGAACTAATTACCGTTGCATACTTTGAATTCCCAAAGTTCTATAGGAGTACTAAAGAAATAACTAGAGCCAACCTCCTGTAGTTTCAAATTGAGTCCATTAGTGTGTGAAAATGTTGCTAACACCATAGATGAAGGACACATTCCATGGCGTATTCAACAGGTCATCCTGGTTGAGACCATTGGGTAAAATGACTAGCCATAATCTCCATGGTGGTAGGGGTCTGCAGAGAAATCCATTATGGAGCTTTGAAAGAGACCAGGTGTGACAGAGGAATCTAAGAAACACTGGGAAAGAAGACTTGACAGGGTGGATTGGGGACGCGTGGGATCCTTCTGGCTCAGGAGATTGGGTGCGTGGTAGGGCCAGCGCTGGACAGGACTAGGAAGATAGAACCCATGGGGCAACCTCCACAAGTTCCATTTTGAATATGCAGAGTGAGGAACCAGTCAGGTACCCACGGGGGGGATTTCTCTGAGCCAGCAGCTGGAAGACCTGCGGCTCCGGGTCCCAGGGGAGAGAGCTGGCTTCTGCCTTTTCCTTCCTCCAGAGCATGGCCACACCAGCTCCCCCACCTCCCTGGCGCCTGGACCGTGAGCAGAGCTGACAGGTGCGCATGCTGCAGGCTTGGCCCTGGGACTTCGGGGCTCTGTGGGCACCCCGGCTGAGCTGGGTGGGAGGGCTCCGTGGGGGGGTGGGGGGGCAGGGCTACAGACTGAGGAGCCAGGCTCTCCAAGTGACTGCGTGGAGCCGGGCGCCTCCTCCCCATACTCCCTCCCAACTCCGAAGGAACTATGAAGGAGGTAAGGATAAACTTGACTGGCAGCTAAGCCCCAGACACGTGGGGAGAGTTTGTTAGAGCCGTTCGCTGGCCTTGAGTAACACAGGGGAAGAAAGTGAGTTGAGTCATTCCTGTGAGGGATGGTGAAGCCTCCAGGTGGATCTGCTGCTCAGGAAAAGCCTAGCTCAGGAGGAGAGGCCGGGGAGGGAGCTGGGGAACCCCGGCTGCAGGGGGGGGCGGGGGAGCTGAGGGAGAAGCACTGAAGACGGAAGCCCACAGATGTGTTGGGGGAAGCGATGGACATCGGTTAATTCTGACAGCAAATCTGACCTCACCGTGTCCCGGTGGTCTCCGCCAAAGCCTCTGCCCTGGGATCAGGTGGCCTGGGCGGACTTGTTTGGGGAGGCCGCCCCTGGGGCCGTAACTAGGACAGTGCACTTGGGAGAACAACATCAGCGGTGGTTTAGGGTAAAGGGGACGGGGGTGTAGGACTTAAAGACAAAAAAGCTGTAGAATTAGACACAAGGGTTGGGACATTGCTCCTGAATGGATGTCGGGGACAGAGGGCGTGGTCTCAGGAGGTTCTTCTATCCTGGCACTACTGACTCCTACGAGGTTACAGCAGAGTCACATAACTCAGGAGCTGGGACATTCCCTAAACAGCATCGGGTTCTGCCCCCCCACCCCTTGTACAGAGGGGGCACGAAGTCACTTCTCCGTGGTCACAGATTTAGTGGCCACGATGCCCTGGAACCAAAAGTGACTGGCAGGGAAAGAGAGGAGGTGGGGAGACGTGGGGAGAAGAAGAGAGGAGGGGCATTCATTCATTCATTCCTCCCCTCACTTCTTCATTCAACAAGTACGTACTGCCTTTTAGAGGCTGGGGCCACAAAGATGAACATGACCTGTACCTGCCTTGAAGGAACTTCTAGCCAGAGAGGGGACAGAGACAGTTGTTGGAATAAAGTGTGCAGGAATCTGCCGGGCAGCAAGGGGGGGGAAGAGTCATTTCTGCCCAGGGTGCTGATGAGTGCCAGGAAAAGCTTCCAAAGGGAAGCAACTTGACCGAGTCTTAGAAGGTGAGGCAGATGAGATGGGAAGGGACTTCTGGGCAGAGGGGCAGACACCAGGCCAGAGAGCACACTGTGCGGAAGCAGCCCTCAGGTTGAAGAGTGAGTGCTCCTCCTTGGAAATCACACTTTTTTTTTTTTTTTAAGATCTTATTTACTTATTTGACAGAGAGAGAGCACACAAGCAGGGGGAGCGGGAGAGGGAGAAGCAGGCTTCCTGCGGAGCAGGGAGCCAGCCCGATGCGGGGCTGGGATCATGACCTGAGCCCAAGGCAGACACTTAACCCACTGAGCTCCCCAGGTGCCCCAGAAATCACGTTTTGCTTGGTGGGGAATGGAAGAGGAAACCTGAAAGAGAGGGCTGGGGGGGGGGGGTGTTACAGCCTTGCCCGGTCAGTGCAAACCGCTCAGCTGAGAACTGAGGCGGCAGAGCTGAAAACTCAGCCTCTGGCTCCGGGAGTTGCTCCACCGAATCCAAGCTGCGGGCACCACCCCGAGGGCTCGGGTCCCGGAGGGGAGTCAGGCTCATAAATCACGCAAAGAAAAAGTGACAGTGCTAAAATCCAGGCGAGAGTGTTGAGGGAGGGATGAACTCCAGCTTGGAAGGGGGAGCAGAGTTACGATCTTGAGGAGTGGGTAGGATTTTGACAGGGTGGTTGGGGAGTCACATGGGGGAGCCAGGAATTATTCTGATGGAATTTCCACCTTCCGAGGATTTCACAGCAATGAGCAGTTGGAATCTGCATTTTCTCTGAGCCTGGGCTCCTCTAGGTCTGCCAGTCCCCTCCCCCGCCTGCCAGTCCCCTCCCCTGCAGGGCTCAGCAGTTCTCTTTCCAGGGCTGTCTTGGTGTCATGTTTCCAGTGTGCCTCGCTTCATAGGTGCTAAATAAATGTCTGGTGAGTGAATGAGTGAGTGGAAAAGGGTCTCTATCCTTCCACGCCTAGAGGAATGTTTTGTAATTCTGGGATCACAGAACAGAAGGCTTAGTTACCTGTGGATAACAGGACCCAGACCTTAGCTTCCTCCTCTGGGGTTCTTAATCCTTTTTCCCCCCGCTTTGGACCCCTTAGGCGTATGGTGAACGCTTCTCAGAACACGTGTTTTTTGTTTGTTTGTTTTCAGTCTTTGTCAGGGAATAGATTAATTCTTTTCACTTTTTTAGAACAAGGTTTAAATGATAAAATTAAATATACAGGATCATAAAAAACACTTATATTAAAATATAATTCTCAGAATATTAAAAAAATAAATTAGTGTTACAGTAATAAATAATATTTATTTATTCATACATTAAATAATAAAACCTAGTAGCAGATCCCATTACTTCCCGTGATTTCCAAGTAGTGACAACCTTAAATGGCATTTTGAACTATCTGCGACATCCGTAAGAGATTTGAAAATATCTGTGGTTTCCACTCATAATAAAGTCACCACTATCAGTGGCGGTTTGTTGCCTGCATTAATTCCTAGAGGAACTGCTAAATGATGAGGCCAGCGAAACGAAGAGGCATGTCTCCTCCCTGCAAGTTTATGCAGCCCCTGACCTCCCTCCCTGGTCCCGAGCTGCTGCTGCTCACCTTTCCTCATCTACTAGAGCACCTGCTACTACAACCAAGGTCACGATCGCTGGGGACGGGCACGTCGGACACCGGGCGCCTGGTGCCAGACGCCACGGCATGAGGTCAGTGCATGGATGCAGGTGGAAACGGTTTGTCTCCAGGACAGTCGCCGGGCTGGACGCTCTCACATGTTGAGGAGGCTACTGGACTGAAGTGTCCACACACTGAGGAAGGTGCGCGGAAAGACTCCTTCTGCATGTGTTTTGACATTTCTGCAGAGCACCTTGGCACTCTGGACCCCAAACCTTAAATGTGTGTATCGGCTTTGGTCCGGCAATCCTGTGGCTACAAGTTCTTCTTAATAACTATGAGCCTTTTATAAAGGGTGCGGACAGAATTTTGGTCGATGTTTTAAACAATAGCCAAATATAAAAAGAACTAAACAAACCAGAGGGAATCATTCATGATATATTGCAAAGAGAGCAGAACCAAATGTAGCCAGATCTCTGAGAGTGTCACAGTTGGATGGCGATGGGGAGAGCCGCAACCTAGACCCCGACCGCCTCAAGCAGTGCTCACACTAAGTGTTCCGGTGGTCACCTGTGCACGCGGGGGTTAACCACGCACGTTCTTTTCTCCCCCTGCTCTTCCAGGCTCTCTAAAATCCTTGCAGGGAGCCTGTAGGATGTAGCTGAGCTAGACACATTCACTTCGGAAGATATGTTTGGTCAATTTGGTCTGGCAGAAGGACCACCAAATATGCTTCAAAAAAAGCATTTCTCCACGAAGATTAAAGTCATTTCAAATCTCTCTCTTAAGAGTGTGAATTCAATGAGGGCAATTAAAAAAAATTTAAAAAGGACAAGGAAAGTGCCCCAAGGGAATGGTTTGAAGCGTTTGCTGGTCTCCTCATTGGAAGCTGAAGCCAGAATCTCCGGGGGAGGCAGCATCATGACGCTCCCCTCGGGGCTCCAACCCCCCTGGCAGCAGCTGGCCTGGTGGCTTGGGGGTTGGACGGGGTCCACGCCACCCTCTCCCACTTACGAGCAGCAGCGTGTTACTTGGGGGTAACCAAGGCTGCCTCTGGGGCTGGGACGCAGGTACTGGAGTGGTGAGGGGCTCCTGGGACTCAGCGGCTCCTTCCTCCTTCTCATCTAGAGGAGGCAGGGGCCCAGGCAACTCTGGGCAAGGAATACACATTCATCTCACTAAAACAGCCTTCTGAAATCTGCTAACTTCAAATGTCTGAAAATCCTGATGCTTTGCTTTGACTTGACACATTTTTTCTTTCAGAGATGGATTGCATGTCAGTTGTAGTGAATATTTATAGTATCCGCCTTTGCTCCCCAAATATTTACTGAGTGCTCATGTCAGAGAGAGCAAACATTGGGTGGCTCCCGCTAGGACAGCAGAGGGCTAGGGTGGGAAGGTGCTCTGGACGCCATCCATTGGCAGATTCCAGCTCTTCTCCCCAGTGTGGTTAAGGGAGGCCATTGGGGTAAGGATGTGGTGGCTGAGGGGGGCTCACTGGGGGTGCTGCGGGGAGGCTGGAGGGATTGGGGAGAGGAGGTGGCGGGTGTGGACAGGGTGGAGTTGGTCCGGGGTGTCAGGGGCCCACAGAGGCCCAGGCAGGGCTGTGGGTTTATATGTGGAGCCGATTGGCAGAGCTTTATGCTGCTCGTTCCTTCCTCACTCCACCCATCCACCTACATCTACAGAGATCTTCTGCATATAACTCCTCTATGTACTATGAGCTAAGATGACCTACCATAGCGCCTGCTGCCTGGAGGGGAGATGGGAAAGTAAGTCATCATAACCTAGAACTAAGTGCTGGGTGAACATAGGCTTAAGGGGCAGGCTTGGAGCAAAGGAGGAAATGACCAGTTCTGGTCAATGAGGGACGGGAAGAGGGCATTGCAAGGAAGGAAGAGCGGGTGTGAGAGCAGAGATGTGTGACACCAGATGGTCTGGCCCGGGAACTGGGTCTTGCAGCCAAGTCCAGGCTGCCTGCCCCAGTGGAGGTCGGCAGTGTGGCTACAGAGAGCGTCATGGTCACGCTTGGGCCACGGAGAGCTGAGGTTGGTGGGAAGATACTCAGATTTGCCCTTAGAACTCCTGCGTTGACACTCCATGGGGAGGGCAGGCTGGGGGCGAGGGGCTGGGCGGGGGCCCTGGCTGGCGCTGGGCACACGGACCACTTGGGAAACCGCCTCCATGAGCATGACTGGGACCCTGGGAGGAGGGAGCAGGCCTGAAAGTGTCTAGGAATAAAATGAACAGGTGGCAGGTGGTGGCTAAGGAAACCGAGGGAGGGAGGGCCAGCCATGACTGGTGCCAGGCCGGGCAACCTGCCTGTTTGGAGGTGAGGAGCTGGTTCAGTCTTGAGTTGGTCTGGGGCAGCGGGGGGCGGGGGGGACCCCCGTTAGGCCATTGTTTGCTGGGATGTGGAGCTCAGGAGAGGGGACATTGGGCCGGAGCTGAGCTTTACAGACATCCTGTCCTGCTAAAGGGGACCCGCGGCAGTCAGGCAGCTGGGGGCCGGGGAGCGCCTCCACCTGCGACCTTGGGCAAGTCCTTTATCCTGTGAGGGCCTCAGGTGGCCCCTCGGGCCGTGCAGGTTGCAAGGGCGGTGAGGATGGAATGGGAAAACCTGTGCACTGTGCTCAGAATAGCGTGTGTTAGCGCTGACTCATGACTACCTGCGACCCCCTGGCCTTTAAGTGGGGGGCGGGGGGTGAAGCCTTCGGAACAGATGAGATGGCCCAGGGAGGCCGTTGGAGGGAGTGGGGAGAGGTGGACGACAGCCGGGGGCCCTGAGCGTGTGAGGATGTTTTTCTGAGCCTCTGAGGCAGGGTGGTGGCTAGAACAAATCACGGGGCTGGGGCTTAAAGTATCTTAAAAACAAATGCTCCCCAACCCTTCTAAATATATCAAACAGCTTCGTTTTGTGAGCAGACCAAATTAAACATTTACTCTCTACATTTCCAGATGAACGAACTAACACTGAAGATGCCACACAGAACATTCTTGAGGTGCCTGGGAACCATCGGTGACCCCGCGCTTGCTGCTAACCAGCTGTGTGACCTTGGGGAGCCCCCCCACCCCCGTCTCTGAACCTGAGTTAATGCACCGTAAAATGAGTTGGTCAGATCAGAATCATCACTCAGCTCTCGTCAGCCCTGAAGGTCCAGGTCTAAAGGCAGCCAACTGTTAGGCTGGTCTTAGTTACTTAGTGGCCTTGAGAGCAAAATGACAGATCTTCTTTAAAAGCCTTTGTAATGGAGGGCAGGGGAGAGGCTTTGTCGGCAGGCAGCAGGCGGGGAGCCAAAGCAGGAGGGGAGGGGATAGGGTGATAGGGTGGGGAGTGGATGGCGCTCAGGTCGAGGGATCCTGCAGCCGCAGCACGGAGGGTCGGTCCATGGTGGGGAGTCTGGGCTGGGGCCTCCCGCTCGTGAGCCACTGGGCATGAGGCGGGCATGTGCCCACGCCACTCCCACAGCAGACATGGTCTCTGCCTCCTTGTATTTGCCATCTGCTGGGGAGGCGAGATACTGAACAAGTCCCCAGAAGAAGTGAAATGAGGTTAAGGCCCAGGGCAAGTTCCTGAATTTCTCCCAGCTTAGTTCTCACTCTGCAGAAAATGGGCATACAAATGCTTAACTCAGGTGGCTTATGAGAGTAACTGCACCAACCGTGTTGATTCCTTTCCATGCGGTGGGGCTTGCAGAGAGGCAGGGAGTACGATGGAAGTTACTAAGTGAGGACAGGGGGACTAAGGGATAATAAGATGAAGGAGAGGTAAATTCATCTCCAGATTGCACTGGATGGCCCTCTACTTGCTAGCAGTGGGCTGCAAACTCAGTTCTGAGCATCTAGGCTATCAAAGAAAGAAGGAAATAGGACAAGTCTGAGCATATCGCTTCTGGTTAAAATGTTTCAGTGGTTTCCTCTGGCCCTTGGATAAAAGCCAAGTGCCTTCATCTGACGGCCTCTTCTGTCCCCTCCAGCCCGGACACTCTGTGGCACAGGGAAGTCACACCCCACCCTTTCTTGAGCCAGCCGTTTGCCCAGCGCTCTCTCCTTCTTTCATTTGGGCTCAGCGGGTCTGCCTTCGCCCATCACCCAACTCCATTCCCGGGTTCCCTCTCTCCCAAAGTGTCCAGCACACAGTAGGCACTCAGAAAACAGTGATAGGATGACTTTATAGCCTGCCCTGTCCTGAGATCTCTGTGTCAGGCTCCCCCACAGACGCCCCCAGAAAAGGGGCACCATATGGTGTGGGGGACACACTGCACTACCCACAGCCTGGCCCTGGGGATCGAATCAACAGTGATCCACGAGAACTGGAGAGAGGCTGGTGGGGGAGTGGTTCCTGCAGGACTTGGTAAGGAGCACTCTCAGATGATAAGGACTGAGGTGGGTGGGAATTTACTGAAGGGGAGGAGGAAAGAGGGAGTTTAAGAGAATTTACACAACACCTGCAAAGGGCATATTAAGAAGCCGGTTTTCTGTTACCACCCCTTGTAAGGTAGATCTGTAGAAGTGCGTGAGATTTGGGGAAATAAACAAAAGATCAGCCCCAGAAAAGAGAAAGCAGAGGATGGTACAAACCCATAGACTCAGGGGACAGATTCTAGGGCAAAGGTTCCAGAAATGAAGTGCCAGTGACTAATCTGAATTATCTGCAATGTAGACAGATAACAGGAGATCAGAAGTTGACACGGTGAAAACAGTCAGACTTGCTGGCATGGGAAGATGCTATGGTGAACCTCATGGTAAATATTTCCAAACCTTAAAAATCGTAGTCAACACTCCATACCAACATTTCACAACCAGAGACTGATCCAAAGATCTTTAATCATTATGTCTATACCTCATTATCTATCATCAGATTCTAAACTTCTTGAAAATGGTAAGAACATGTCCTTTTCATGCCTTTCCCCTTGTATCAATTCCAGAATCTTCACTTCATCCTTGCTTGTTGAATTCAATTAGATGGAAAGAATTGGAGATGTATAGTTTTCAGATGTAAGGAAGACATGCTAAACTTAATGGTATTTAAATGGCTGGCATTTCAGATAGGTTAAAAGAATTATTCATTTTTAAAAATATTCACCATCCCATTACAGAAATGATCTGGAGCCTATGTGCAATATGACTTAGGGGGTTTAGACAATAATGTGTTTCAATGCATCATCACAGTGCAATCACTTTGAAGAAGATCCTCCCGATAGATGCGCTACATTCATAAAAGTGTGTCATGATCCTTTCCTCCACTGGCCAAACCACATCTGGAGTAAGACATTGTATTCCAGGCCCCATGTCTTATATATGCGATGGGTAAACCCAGAATGCGTTCAGGAGACGGTGATCGGGAAGGAGAAGTCCCTCAAAGTTGTGAGATGTGGCAAGTAAGATCCCATTTATGCTATCATCTGCCTTCTCACCCAAACTGGAACCCTGGTACTAATTCTAGACTCTTTCACTTCCTTCAATCCCTCCTGAATCCCAGCACTGCTCTCCTTCTCCTGTGTCCCCAGCTGAGTTCTGATGCCCACCAGGTCACCCCACACTCTACAGCAGCCCCCTTCCTCCAGGCCTGCTCACCTCCACCTGTTCTCTACATGTCTCCTAGGGTAAGCCTTCTAAAATGCACATCTGTTTGTGTCACTCCCTGCTTAACTCCCTTCATGAATGCTCGTACATCCGGCATCGGACCCAAGCCCACTGTTAGAGCCTTATCCAATTTCTGCCCCCTTCAATAGCACCACACCATAAGACAGAAACTCAGCTCCAACTAACTTAAAAAAGAAATGCTCATGCATGCAGTATATGTCTGAATAGAAGGTAACACTGAACAGAAACTATTTCCCAGTAAAAAGAGTCTTTCTCTGCCCTGCCTCCATTTTACCCCCTAAGTTGAATATTTACCCTTACTGGGGAAAGGCGAGAGACGCCAGCCAACAGTTCCAACTTCACAACCTCCCGGCAGCCTGAATTCAGAGGCAAGACACAGTTTTTGTCCCTAGTTGGAAGATCCTCACAGAAGGTTCTGTGGGGCTGAACTCTGGGGCTTCCCTGAGCCAATCACTGTAGCCAGGGGATAAAGGCTCACTCTGATTGGCCCCTGCGGCATGTCTGGGACCAACCAGGACCCTCTGCAGGGAGGGAAAGAGAGAAGGTGGTTCCCAAGGAAAGGGTGCTGGGCAGATGGACCATCCTGTCAGCTCCCTTGGGAGCTTTTCCTGACCCTACCTGAGGACACAAATGCTTCTTCCCAGGTGCTTCCAGAGGTCCTGACAAACACCTGTCTGCCAGCATGGGGTACCTGTGCGTTTTGTGGATGATATACTGGGCCATCCATGGGATAGAAGTTCCTGGAGAGCAGGAATTTTGTTTGTACTGGTCATCTTCTGTCTGAACTCCATGTTCATCCTCCAGCCCCTTCACCCTGCTCTCCCTCATGGACTGCATCATAGCGCCCTGGGCCCGGTGGGCCAAGTGGGGCTCATTTGCAGGAGGTGAGGGACAGAGAGGAGAGTGCGTCTGAGATGTTGATCCCTCTGGTTCCTTCCCTGCCGGATCACCGTGAACTGGCTGCCTCCCGGAACTGAGGGCGACACCTCCTTCGAGAAAATCCTCTCCGCATAGCTCTGGGTTCTGGGAACACCTCCCTGCCCTCGCCCTTCCCAACCTTGCTCTGAAGTTCACAACCCTGGGTGCTGCACTATCTCTTTAGGTTTCCCTATACCCTGCCCACCAGATCAATAGCTCCTTTATTAAACTCTCCTCATATTACCCAATTAGAGCATGCCTCCTGGTTCCTGCCAGGAGCCTGCCTAATGCAGTGTTCTGTATTCATCTTTGTTTCCCCAGGGCCAGAACAGTGCCTTCCATACCATGGGCACTTAATAAATTTGGGAATGAATGAATGATTAAACATTGGCTGGATATAGGAGTGTTGAGCCCTATACAGAAAATGGACCCAGGTGGGTAGCTTTCAATTTTTTTTTTTTTTGGCCAGGACACATATTAAGAAACATAGCTCATGTTGCAGTGCAGTAGACACATGCGTATTTACATATAACTGAATGAGAAGTTTCATGAAGCAATGCTTACCTTTACTATGATAAGCATATCAACATACTGTGATATTCTCTATTTAATTCTGTTCTGTTTCAAGTTCAAATTCTCCTTATGGTCTGCTAAATTGATTTCATGACCTGAAAAATAATTGCAACCCACAGCTTAAGACACACTGGCCCGGTGACCTTCAGCATTCCCTGCATGCTGGAGAGTCTGTGATTCCAATGGTAGGGTTTAAGGCATAATGAATGAGAATAGCGATGATGCATCTCATGGGAGTTGGCTTCATGGCCTTGAAAAATCAAACAAAATCGCCATTCTATCTTCAGTTTTTCATATAATTCTCACTCAAAGTTGACCTTTTTTTTTTTTTTAAGTTTGGCCTAATTTGGGGGGAAGGGCAAATTAAAGCTGTTAAAACACGCTGATGTATATGAGTAATTTTAAGCATCAATTCATCAAAGTCAGTGTGAGGGACCACCAGCCTGAGAGGGGACCACCAGGCCTGGAAAGGACAGCTCATCTTGTGTGCCCGCCCCAGGGTCCCTGGGCCTCTCCTCCGTGTCCTTGTTGCTACCAGCAGCTCTTCCTTCTCCTCGGCGAAAGCATTTCCTAGTGCCCTACGTGTAGGTGGAGCTTGACCCATAGGGCAGCCCGGGCCTGTCCGTGTCCCCCGAGGTGGTAGTCACCAGGCCCAGGCAGCCCATTTGCGATTGGATATTGTCTCACTGCTTCAAGCCCAGCCCAAGTCTGCAGCCCTCTCCACCTCAAAAACTGTAGGATTCTATTTTAAACCCTGAGTTCTATGTTCTCGAAAACCGACTCTCCCTTCCCAGCTCACCATCTGTCATTCGCTTGGTATCTGAACTGTAAAGCCAAGTTAGAAGAGTAGAAGATGGTAATAGATATTCTTGAGCTATGATTCGGAATCAAATCCTCAACCCCTGTCCTCAACCAGATATCACCTCCCTGCCAGGTTCTTGAGAGAGAGAAATACAAAAAAGACAATTCCAGACAGGCGGGCACGTGACCAGACGCTCCAAAGCAGAGGCTTGCTGAGCCATACAGACGAGCTGTCATTCACTGGCTTACTCGTCGTCATTCCCTCAAAAAATTCCTGTCGGCGCCTACAATGTGCCGGGCACGGGGAGGGAGAGAGCAGTGAGCAAAACCCGGAGTCCCTGTCCTGGTGAAGCTTATGTTCTGACAGTGGGATCAGAAAAGAAACAAATAAATGAGTATCTTAATACCAACGTAGGAGATGGTGGTAAGTCCTGTGAAGGAAGTACCTCCCGCTAAGGTGGGTGCGAGGCAGCGTGTGAGTGTGTGTGCTCGTGGGAACGTTATTTTAGTTAGTGATGTTACGGAGGGCTCTTCGAGGAGGTGACCTCTGAGGAGAGAGCCCAGTGGGTGTGAGCCAAGGAGACACCCAGGGGAAAAGCATCTGGTGAGAGGAAGAGCACACACAAAGACCTTGAGACCCTGAAGAAGGCTCCTTATGCCCCGGGGGAGAGGCAGGGCTACGGCCTGGTGCTATTGAGCAGCCTTCTGGGCCCTTCGCCTCCCCAGCCCGTGCCAAACCTTGGCCACTCTTGGACACAAAGATTCAATATTTTTTTAAAATTATTTTTCATTGTGGTAAAATACACATAACATGAAATTTCCCATCTTAGCCATTTTTAAGTGTACAGTTCAGTGGCCTTAAATACATTCGGGTTATTGCGCCACCATCACCAGCATCCATCCCCAGGACTGTCTCCTCGAAGAACTGGCGCTCTCTATCCATGAACTGACAGCTCCCCATTCCCTGTCTCCCAGCCCCTGGCAACCAGCATTCCACTCTCTGTCTCTAGGACTTTGACTATTCCAGGGACCTCATATAAGTGGAGTCATACGGTATTTCTCTTTTTGAGCCATGTTTCACTTAGTGTAATGTTCTCAAGGTTCATTCGTGTTGCAGCATGTGTCCAGATATTTCCTTCCTTTTTGAGGCTGAATAATATGCCATTGCACATATAGACCACATTTTGCTTATCACTTTATCTGTCAAAGGTCCCTGGGCTGCTTCTACCTCTTGGCTATTGTGAATAATGCTGCCTTGAACACGGGTGGGCAAATATCTCTTTGAGTCCCGGCTTTCAGTTCTCTTGGGTGGATACTCAGCAGTGGATCAACAACTGTAGATCACTTTTGCTTGCGTTGAACAAAGTTGTTTCTCCGTGGCCCCTGAGAATTATGCCAACTGTTAAGGAGGGCTGCCATGGTCTGTCTGCACATCCCTCTCCCATCTGGACTGTAAGCTCCCCGCGGACAGGGAACCCACGGTGGACACTCCCACACCCTGACGCCGGGGAAGGCCCACAGTCTGCCCTCTGGAAGGTTGATGAAAGGAACAAATCTGGCCAGGGTTGTGGCCGAGAGGAGGGCGCTGAGCCCCGCTGCCTCTGCTGGCGTGTGTTTTTATAGATGGGGCTTCTCTGATTTTGTTTGAAAAAACTGCCCCTAAGATAAAAAACTAATATAATCCAATTCCCCGGGGGAGAATCGGAAACCCACAGAGGGTTGGTGATCTGCCCGGCATCCCGATGCAGCGAGTGAGTGGTCTGGCCAGGATCCGAATCCAGGCTCCCTGGTCTCTATTCGGTGCTGCCGCAACCTGGCCTTCACCGGGAAAGAAGACTGTCTTGGCATTTCCCTCCTTGCTCTCGGCCTGTCTCCTCCCTCAGAAGAGAGGGCAGAGCCCCCAGCAGACCCAGCCCTGGCCCTGGGCCCCCCGAGGCTGGGCAGCCCAGCATGGAGTCAGCAGGGCTCCCCTAAGCAGAGAGGTGTGCTTTCCTTTCTCACAAGCTCCGATCAAGTTAGGGGGTCTCAGCGCCGAGGCACCCCCAGGCAAGCCCTGGAGCGCGGGGCTTCGCTGATCTCCAGATGCCCAAGCAGGAGGGAAATTGCTGACGGTCTTCATTCTCTGCAGCGGTTCCTTCCCCGGGAGAGAAGCACCATAGGCTGCGGGTGAGGGACAGGGAGAGGCCTGAGGTGTGTGGGGGTGTGTGTAAATGCGTGTGTGTGTGAGAGAGAGAAGCCCCAGGTAAGGGGTGTGTGTGTGTGCACGTGTGTGTGAGAGAGAAGCCCCAGGTAAGGGGTGTGTGTGTGTGTGCGTGTGTGTGTGAGAGAAGCCCCAGGTAAGGGGGGTGTGTGTGTGTGCATGTGTGTGAGAGAGAAGCCCCAGGTAAGGGG